>NC_056744.1:86804236-86839236 GCF_019279795.1 Protopterus annectens | reverse complement strand
ACAGGGCAAAAAAGGGGCTGATGGATGGATGGATGGATGGATGGATGGATGGATGGATGGATGGATGGATGGATGGATGGATGGATTATATATTACTACAAGTCACACATTAAAAGCTTAACAGACCTATAACATTGGTCTTGAAAATGGTCAGGGGTAAAATATATATTTAAGGGAACTGAACCTGTAGAAAAAAGAGTTGACTAGAACTATTCTTCAGAGGTTCTGAGTGTAAGTTTGGATAGTATTCTAATGTCCCAAGTATATGCAGTCCCAGTGGGTCATTACAAATGTCTTTTAAGCAGAGTTTTGAATTTGATGGGCGGTAGAGTGTATGAGACTTGCAGTTAGTCTGGCTGGAATTTTTGGTAGACAGTGTCAGAAAACATTTTTTCCAAAGGAGTTTTTATTATTACTTCTCAGTGTTTGGCTGACATTTTTAGAGCTTAGGATTCTAGATGAGGTATACCTCTGGACCGAGTTGGTTGTAGCAGGAGGAAGTGGGTTATGTGTAATGTAATTATTGACGAGTAGGAAGGTTAGATTTAAAATGTTTTATCATTCTAGTCAGTTTAATAGCTGTGATAAGATGCTCACATATTCTTTCACAAATGTCAGATTCTGACACTCTGTTTTCTGTTGTTTAGAGATTGCAATAGTAGCTTCCCAAATGTTTGTGAATAGAACGGAGACATGCGGAAGTTTGGGCAACAGAGATGGGGATTCATAAAAATTTGGTGCTGAGCTGCGCTGCACATTTGCAAGGTAAGCTCTACTGCACAGAATAACAAGACTAGTCATACATGCATCAGTGAGGCACAAGGCACTGCTGAGTGACCTTCCCTGTGATATAGTGAGCTATGCACTGAGCAGCGTAAATCTCACATTACTCAGCAAAGGAGAGAAACGAGCTATTCAGATAAATGAGCTGCATGTTAGCATGATTGCTGCTGTGACTTTCACAATATTTAACAATGTACAGCAACATGAAATAGCCTGAGATAGGAGCACTATTTTAGTATGCCAGGAACCTCAGATCTCACAATACTTAGAATGCACAGAATGTGGAATAGCTTGAGACAGAAGCTGTATCCTAGCCCACCTGGTACTTTAAATCTCATGATACTTAGCAGTGTACAGAATGTGAAACAACCTGAGGTAGCAGCCGAATCTTAGCATGCCTGGTACTTTAGACCTCATGATACTTATCAGTGTACAGACTGTGAAATAGCCTGATACAGCAAATGCTAAAAATGGCTTTGAGAATATCATATGGAAATTTGTTTTTAAGTGAATTAAAGTAATATTTATAAATTGTCCCTGATTTGGGGGTTTGTCTGTCCCCCATTAATTTTGGCTTTATTCGCAATTGTTGAGCAAAGAAGTTGAGAGGTATGCTGGTGGTGTATGTGTATCAGACTGTTTAAAATGTCATGACGTACATGGGGAGCTGAATGATCTGCTGCTCACCTACTGCGTAAGCCTCTGTCATTGCTGTGGTCCATCACAATGCACAAATGGGCCAGGACCATCCACAATATGAACAAGCAATTGCTTCTGGGTGCAGACTGCTGCTACCATTTTGATAATGGACAACTCTGAAATCTCTAATATGATGCACATTCTTTCGAGAGTCACATGCAAAGCTGATGCCCATATGGCCATAAATCGTGACCCCCTTTTGCCTGCCCATATCTACGTATCATTGCTGTTGCATCTGATTGTGTGACTTCATTTACATTTTTGCACAGACATGGTGTTGTGTAATATAAGGCACTTTACTCCTACACAACTAATGTTTCTGAATCATCTACCCCCCCCCCCCAGTATGTTCCTGCTCATACCTCTCAACTGTCCAGATTTTCACAGAATGTCCAGTTTGTTGGCTCATATTTTTGGTCTGTTCCTCATAGAATTTGTAGTTTTCTGGCAAATCACTGGGATGATCTGAGGATTGAAGTCATTAAATAATGATATACATTTGAGTTCTAGATTTCATATCCTTCAGAAAATGTATGTTAACACAAACCCTGTTACTCTAGCAACTTTCTAAGTATATAATAGCAGTATTTAAAATCTGTCCCTGTTTCTGGGCCTTTGTCCTCCTCCCCACCCATTTTGTCAGGCTTTGTCATATTTCTTGCACTAAGAGGTTGAAAGGTATGTTAATAAAAAAGTCTTTTGGCTTTTCCCGGCTAGGGGTTGCCACAGCAGAACTCTGGTCTGCTAATGATTGGCAGTGGATTTTTTACGGTGCCAAGTTGCCAGCCCGACGTCCAACCTTCAAAGAAGGCGCACCCATTCAGGCACGCACCTACCTGCATGTCTTTAAACATCACTTGACCATGGGGAAGACATGTAGACTACACACAGAAGGCGCTCCAGCCGAGAATCAAGCGGGAGAACCTCTTGCTGTGAGGTGACAACTCTAATATAAATTGCCATGGCATACTATGCAATTTATATTAATTCCACAGAGAATTATATTTACCATGCTTTCATACTGTAAACATTGAAGAAATAAATCATTCTATGTAATTTCCCTTGGTACTGACTGAATTTTTATTGTATGTCCAAAACAATGTATGAAGGCAATGTCTGAATCCAGACGGATGTCTGTCCAGTTGATAGAAATTATTTATTCAATGTGTATTATGAGCATCAGGATTCTCCTTTGGTATTTTTAATGTGTGTGTGTGTGTGTGTGTGTGTGTGTGTGTGTGTGTGTGTGTGTGTGTGTGTGTGTATGTGTGTATTTCACTGTTTCACTTTTTTGTGTTTAGTAAGAGTATGTTTCCCACCTTTTCTTATGTCCAGAACTGCTCATTTTTTATGGAAATGTGAGAATTTCCTAGAACAAAACTGTAGCAACAACCAATACAAAGCACTGGACTTCACTTTATTGCCAAAATAAAAGTTCACTATTATGGATTTAAGTTGTTCCTTTTGTTTCAGATAATTTTAATGCATTTCATATAAAAGTAATTAGTCAATCCAACTATTAATGAAAGCTTAGGAAATATTTTTCACTGGATCTTAGGTCATTTGCCATTTTTAACGTTTTGCCGGTCATAATCAACAGCCCTAATAAGTACAACCTTGTACATAGAGGGACGTATGGCAACAAGAAGTAAGAGGCTAGATATAGGCAATCAGTTTTGTAGTTAACTTGAAATTGATATATATATTTAATTTGTACATTGAGAGAGCTATTCAACTTTGGTGCCCCCATGGGAGGCAACTTAACTGATTAATGAAGTGCAGGAATTTTTGTACAGCATTTTGCTGATATAATTCATGTAATTGTTTCATTTATTATCATTTGGAATGTTTGGTACTGCCTATACACCCATGTTGGAAGGCACGTTTTATTCTTAGAAAATAAGGAACCCGAGCTGTCATACTGTAAATGACGATTAAAAGACACACTTTCATTTTCATTTCACAATAAAACGTTTCTCTGCTTACGATTAAAAATGGCTTTGAGAATATGATATGGAAATCGGTCATTAATGATATTGCATTGCATCTGCACTTACTTGGTTTAATGATTTTTAGTGACTGTCCATTGTTCTTACTGCTGATCACTGAAAGTAAATATTTTAAGTCAGTTGTTCTTCCAAACAAAGGTGTACAGATTTATAGAAAAGGAGAGGTTTGGTTTATGTGCCAAACCAAACATTTCCCTTTTGTTTAAGGCTGTGTGATCTCTGAGTTAGAATATTTATGTTTGGGGGTTATGAAGTGGGTATCATGCCCACAATGTCTAGGGCTATTATAATAACTCCAAGTATGATGTTTATCCACAGAAATTAGTATGTCATTACTTTTACAACAAAATGTATTTATTTGATATATATATATATATATATATATATATATATATATATTAGATACTGTCTTTCCAAAACTGAGTACCTCCTTTCTGTATTGCTCATCTTCCTGTTGAATGTTTTGGGGTAACACTGTCCCCAAACATACCTTTGAGTCATTTATATACAAGTTAAAATCTTTAGTAAAATCAGGACTTACTTGCACAAGTTCAGGACAAAGGCTGCTTGTTAGCCCATTAAAGACTCTTTCTGCAATAACAGACGGTTGCACCATGACAAGAGTTTTCTGTTTTGTGAGATCTGTCAAAGGGCAGGTTACAGTCTCAAAATTAGGAGTGAACTTTCTGTGGTGCTGGTCCAAGGAAAACCTTCACATGTACCTTTTTTATGATTGTAGTTTTGGTAAATTGATTGTTCATCTGGGTTTTAATGCTTGTACATTTTAATGAAATGTGTGTGTGTGTATATGTGTGTGTGTATGGACACATTGTGCATGTGTGTTAGAGACAGCCCTGCCATACGACACAAAGGTATAAAGCCTTGAATGCAGGCTAGGTAACTCAAGTTCTATTCACCGCTTGGGTGCTTGATAAAGTGGGCAGGAAAGATGGACATGTATATCTTGGGAATAAGTAGCAGTCCAGTTTAAGGATGTGGGCCTTCAGCCTGGGCGCAGGCACATGGCACACCAGGTGGATGTTACGCGCATACTGGACTTTGTGATAGCAACTGCTTCTACTGCCGAGGTGGGATATATTTTGACCTACACTTGTTCCTCCACCCTTCACCTGCATTCATTGACATACATCTGAAGGTTACTCCCCTCTTTGGGCCACACCTCCACTGAGGTAAAACTAAAACTGTCCCTGATATCACAGAATAAGCCTTACTTTGCCCTATATTTTGGTCTGTGCCTGACAAAGTTTCTGTTTTTATGGCAAATCACTGAGGATTACTATCACTAAATGGGGGGGGGGGGGGTTGACCCTGGTTGAAAATGACTTACCACCTTGATGTTTACGTATTTTAAAATCTAGCTTAACAAGACTAATATGCATTTGTATGAAATACATTGGGATGTTTATTTTATTTTCAGTCATTATGTGAAGCAAAGTTGACACTGTTCCTGATTTCACAGAATGTCAATGATTTTGCTTTATACGTTTGGTCTGTGCATTGTGAGAATAGCGGTTTAATAGCAAATCATTCAGGCTTTTAGTCAATACACTGAGGGTGACAGAGGGCTGTCTGTCGATGAAAACAATTATCATCTTGTTTTCTCATTTTAAAATCTGGCTTTACAATATCAGTGCGCATTCGTTGGACGGCAATTAACGCAGCTGACTAGAGCTCAGAGCCGTTAGTGAGCTGGTTATTGTGCTCGGGATACAGGGTTTGAGTCCTTTAACCTGCATTTGCCTTCTGTGTTCTTCTAACAACTTTCCATCTTTGGTTTTGGGCCAAGGCCCCTCATTATTTTTTTGGCTTTGTCCCTGATTTGCGTCCTAAGAAGTTGAAAGGTATTAACCTTTTATCAAAATTAGATGAGGTCAACAGAGCAAAGCAGCTATAACTGCAAGATAGAGGGTTGAGCTGTCTGTGGATGAAAGTAACTTACTCTCTGGTGTACTCAATTTATATAGTTTGTCTTTGTAAGATTGAAGTGCATTTGGTAACATCAGTTTTATTTTTACCAGTATCACAGATCTGAGGTGTACCTAGCCAACAATGGGCTACAACTGCTGGGCACAGGGGTTGTCTGTGGGTGAGAATGGGTGATTCTGAATGTCATGATAAGGTTAAATAGTCGATTTGGCTTTGCAGGACTAGAATGCATTTGTGCAAAGCATGTTAGGCTACTTTATAGGTGTTGATTTTTTTAATCACAAGTGGATATTTGTGGTCTACACAGTGAAGTGGCTGTAATTAATAAGTACAGACATCAGTAGAATATAACGACAACAGTTCAAATGATCTTAAGCCAGGACAGTGAATCCAAACGATCTGAAAGAATATGAACATTTATGCATGGTCCAAAAAAAGTGTGTGCGGGAGGGGGCATGATTTAAAAACTGCTCAGTGCCCAAGGTGCAATTAATCTGCTATTGGATATATCTATACACACACAAACACACACACACATATATATATGTGTGTGTGTGTGTGTGTGTGTGTGTGTGTGTGTGTGTGTACATATATATATATATATATATATATATATATACACACACACACACACACACACACACACACACACACACAGATGTATGACACTAAATTGAAAAAATAATAGTTGACCTGCAACTTATCCAGCAGAACTGCTTAATCTCCAGCACATCAAAAAATAAAATAAAACCATTTTTGAAGGGGGACAAGCCACCCTGCATCCCCCGCCAACTCTGTGTCACAATATAGTAGGAAAAGGGCAAATTCCATGATCCCAGCTGTTTCGCAATTTTGCACACATAAATGGTAAGGTGCAATCAGCTGTACCAATGTTTTTACTGCTCGACCACCTGAACATTCGATAATCAGAAAATCATCCATCACCTATATAAGGGTGTGTGTGTGTGTGTGTGTGTGTGTGTGTGTGTGTGTGTGTGTGTGTGTGTGTGTGTGTGTGTGTGTGTGTGTGTCTGGGGGAAAGTATTGCTAGCCACAGAAGTTAACGACAGAAATAGTTTTAGAAAGCAATTCTGTTCTAACTTCTAGCACTAGCATGCACTAACC
Source organism: Protopterus annectens (assembly GCF_019279795.1). Lineage (NCBI taxonomy): Eukaryota > Metazoa > Chordata > Ceratodontiformes > Protopteridae > Protopterus > Protopterus annectens. Next base: position 86,832,673 of record NC_056744.1, on the reverse strand, counting down.
TTTTTATGAAAATAACTATTAATTTATTTAAAAATATCTAACAAAAACAGTAAAATCTTTTAATGGGCTAGAAAAATTGTTACTAAACTCTAGATTAATTCACTGTCAAAAGCTCAACTCTGAATAACACTGTGGTTAAAAGTGTAACACTGTCTAAATTACTTGGTGTTCTCATTGATCACAACTTAATATTTGACTAATATATTCAGTAGATTATGAATAAAAATAATCAAAACATAGAACACTATATCCATCAAAAACTTAAACAGGGCACTGCAAACACAATTTTACTTCCTCATTTGCTATAGTGTTCTACAATATTTACCAACACTCAAAAAACTTACCCGCACAAGCTAAAACAAAATGACATTAAGACAAAGTACGTTTGCTGCTAATTTAACAAACAGAACTCACCTCTGTGTAGCACTAGTAAAAGGATATGGCTTGAACCTTTACATTCACTTACCTACTCTCAACTCAGATCAGTACATAACATCACAAAACTTATCCAAAAATATACTCCATACTAGATAGCTCAGATCCTTAAACCACAATCGGCTACATATAGTTAAAGCTCATAATCACTATGCAGTTTCACTATATTATGAACATACAACAAAACTGTAGAACACTTTACCTACATGCATTAGGGCAGAGCAAAGCACAAAACCATGCCAAACTTAGCTGAAGAACCACCAGGCACAGAGGATGGGTGTGCCCATCCTCCGGGAGGGTGTGCATGCTCAGTGGCACCATCATGATTGAACCCACATAGAAGCTGAAGAGCACTAGCAGTGCTGTCCGTAGTGGCTCAGGGCACATGTGGAGGTATGGATGATATGCCACTAAGTCCACTGTACATCAGCCCCTGGAATGGAATGGAATAGGCTTGTGCAGGGAGCAGCAGAAAGTCTTCAGCAGCAGCGTGGTACTCCTTCAGAAAGCCTTGATTACCTCACCAGCCTTGAAAAAGAGTCAGGGGTGTGTCTTGGGGTGGCTAAGGAGAGTTGGTAGCCTAGTGAATGGTGAGCATCCCTTGGAGCGGCTGATGGTTAACTGTAGTTATCCACAAAAAAGGCTGCTCAGTATATTACTGCATTGTTGTCACTAGTCTGTTACATAATGCTTGTCATTATTTCTCTTCAAATAACCTTCAAATTATAGGTTTAGTGCGCTTTCCCATTGAATATACAACTGCTTGAAGCTTCCTCCTGCAACTATCCACCTATCATTTATCCTTTCTCAATTCCCCTTTTTGTTTCACACATAACAGCGTACTTCTTCAACTTAGCATGTACTCCTTCAACAGAAAAAAAATATGAATTCTTTTCTTTCCAGTAATTATATCAAAATAAATCTAATAATGAATGAATACATAACACTAAAATTTATTTGAGATTCTTGCTCAGTTTCCATGATCTTAATTGTACTACATTGCTAGTATATATATTATCTATACTTGAACTTTTCTCACTCACATTCATGCGGATAAAACAGACACAAACAGTATCGTATTAGAAATAGAGTTGTAGCTGAATGGACAACTGCTCAGAAACCTTACTTGTCTGAGAAGGCAGTAGGACACATTCCCCAGTGCAAGTAGGAAGTAACAGGCTGTGTTTCTCTCTATCATGTAATAAATATTTTAGTCAGGTTAGAGAGTTTATTCCAAATAACTGGTCCATTTACTCGGTGTAGGGTTGATAATGAACGGGGACAAAATAATATGATTAGCATCAAACTAATACAGAAACAAAGATGCAATCATATTAAAAAGTGATGAAATGCTCTTTTTTTATTTATTTATCTTTAACTGCTTTTATCTATAGTATACAATTATCATTTTGTCAGATTTTAGGTATCAGAACAGAACTTATTTTAACATAAACGTAAATTCTGTATGAAAAAAAATGTTTTTAGAATGAGTTTTTGTAAACAGTACTAATCGATCTGTTAACGAGCCACTTCCTGTGAACATTCAACAGTGGTGCAAGGTTTGATTCTCTCAGCCTCCATTGCATAACTGCATAACTCTGAGCAAGTCATTCAACAGTGGTGCAAGGTTTGATTCTCTCAGCCTCCACTGCATAACTGCATAGCTCTGAGCAAGTCATTCAACAGTGGTGCAAGGTTTGATTCTCTCAGCCTCCATTGCATAACTGCATAACTCTGAGCAAGTCATTCAACAGTGGTGCAAGGTTTGATTCTCTCAGCCTCCACTGCATAACTGCATAGCTCTGAGCAAGTCATTCAACAGTGGTGCAAGGTTTGATTCTCTCAGCCTCCATTGCATAACTGCATAGCTCTAAGCAAGTCATTCAACAGTGGTGCAAGGTTTGATTCTCTCAGCCTCCATTGCATAACTGCATAGCTCTGAGCAAGTCATTCAACAGTGGTGCAAGGTTTGATTCTCTCAGCCTCCATTGCATAACTGCATAGCTCTAAGCAAGTCATTCAACAGTGGTGCAAGGTTTGATTCTCTCAGCCTCCATTGCATAACTGCATAGCTCTAAGCAAGTCATTCAACAGTGGTGCAAGGTTTGATTCTCTCAGCCTCCATTGCATAACTGCATAGCTCTAAGCAAGTCATTGAACAGTGGTGCAAGGTTTGATTCTCTCAGCCTCCATTGCATAACTGCATAACTCTGAGCAAGTCATTCAACAGTGGTGCAAGGTTTGATTCTCTCAGCCTCCATTGCATAACTGCATAGCTCTAAGCAAGTCATTCAACAGTGGTGCAAGGTTTGATTCTCTCAGCCTCCATTGCATAACTGCATAGCTCTGAGCAAGTCATTCAACAGTGGTGCAAGGTTTGATTCTCTCAGCCTCCATTGCATAACTGCATAGCTCTAAGCAAGTCATTCAACAGTGGTGCAAGGTTTGATTCTCTCAGCCTCCATTGCATAACTGCATAGCTCTAAGCAAGTCATTCAACAGTGGTGCAAGGTTTGATTCTCTCAGCCTCCATTGCATAACTGCATAGCTCTAAGCAAGTCATTGAACAGTGGTGCAAGGTTTGATTCTCTCAGCCTCCATTGCATAACTGCATAACTCTGAGCAAGTCATTCAACAGTGGTGCAAGGTTTGATTCTCTCAGCCTCCATTGCATAACTGCATAGCTCTGAGCAAGTCACTTAACCAGATACAGCTCCTGGGCTGAGTGTGCAAAAGGTCCACAGAGATCACTGCTCTGTCCAGGAAAGCAAATACAAATACATAGATAATCATGTGACTTCTTGCTGTTTAAGGGATGTGCAGATGTGGAAGCATCACTGATATGAAAGCTTGTGTCTACCACATTTACTAGTATTTTGTGAATTGCATGTTTGCATCATTATTAAATTTCCACTCTGACATTTGCTTTATGAGTAAATAGTGAACTGTCATCCTTATAATTTCCTTTCAATGCTACATGATATTGTATTTAGTCTAATAATAGTCTAATAATAGGTTAATAGGTCATCAGCCCAAGGGCCTAAGTAAGCCTAGCCAACAAGGTTCCCTGGCTTATGCCACCCAAGATAGTTATTTTCCTGTGCCCCTGTCTAGCAGAGCCACAGAGTAATTCCCGGGGTGTATTTCCTATTTCCCATCCACTCAAGATTTTTCTTGAAGAGTGCTAACGAGGAACTTTGCTTGACATAGATGGGTAGTTTGTTCCAGAATATAGGAAGTCTCTGGGACAGGAATCTATCCCTCCAGCATGTCCTGTTTATTGTGGTGACAAGTTTTAGGTCTCTAGAGCATGTAGCTTGGAGGGATTATGATGTCTGTAGGTGTAGCATGTCCAACAGCTCTGGATTTGACATAGCTTTATAGGTTAGGCAGAAGTCACTTCGGAGTAGGCGATATGCTATGGAGTAAAGCTGGAGTTTTTTGAGATGGTCAGTGTAGGGCATCTGTTTGAGGCCAGTAATCCTCATTGTGAGGTACTTCTGTGGTCTTTCCAGCTGCTGCAGATGTCTTGTGAGGTACATTCCAAAAGGGGCATTGTACACTATAATGGGTCTAATGAGTGTTGAGTAGAGGGGAACAATGACCTCTTTTTTCCTGGATGAGAACCCTTTTGTGATGAGATGTGCCATGTAGAAGGAGTTCCTGACTACTGTGGTGATGTGATTATCAAAGGAGAGACTACTGCCCACCTGGGTCCCAAGGTCTTTTATCACACATTTGGTGTTAAGTAGACTGCTGCCTATGTGGTAGTTCATGGGTGCAGAGTTTTTACCAAAGGGGATGACAATGCACTTTTTGGCATTGAGCTTGAGGCCATGGCTCTGACATCAGACATCTGTCTCAGTGAGGCCCTTCGGTAGGATGTCCACATCATTTGGGGACTCAACTATGGCTCCTAGTTTGCAGTCATCTGTGAACTTCTTTAGCCAGAGGCTTTCTGTGTTAGCCTGTACTTCAGAGAAGTAGATACCAAACAGGAAAGGTCCCTGGACTGAACCCTGTGGTACTTCACTTGTCACTGGTTTGATGTCAGATTTGGAGTCTGCAACTTTTACAGTGTGGGTTCTGTCAGTGAGCCAGTTGGCAACCCATCATGTGATGTAGGGATTTATACCTACCTTAATGAGTTTGGCTATAATTCCAGAATGGGGGATGGTGTCAAAAGCCTTGGCAAGGTCAAGATAGGTTGTGTGAACCACCTTAACCTCATCTATGGCTTTGGTGACTGCCTCAAAGAAATTGATTAGGTTCAGGATGCATGATCTGCCTTTCACAAACCCACACTGGGTGGGGTCCAAAGTTTGGAAGTTACCAAGGTCTTTGTTTATGAGTTCCATGATGATATGTTCCATGACCTTGCAGACCAGGGTCGTCAGGCTAATAGGTCGATAGTTCCCAGGATCAGTGGTGGCTCCCCCTTTGTGGAGTGGGATTGCTGTGCGCCATTCAGTGGGCACAAAGCCTGATGTGAGGCTATGATTGAACATGATGCTTAGGTGGGGAGCCAGTTTGTTCTGAAGTTCATGTAAAACACAGCCTGGGATGTTGTCCAGTCCCATGGATGCTGTGTTTTTGGCTTTAGAGAGTGCAGCTTTTACCTGTGTAGTTGTGATTAAAGGGATTCTGCATTCTCCCTGTACAGATATGGGCCCTTTAGGGTGTGAGAGGGTGGTAAAGTTAGCACTGAACCTATCTGCCAGAATGTTGGCAATATCAGTTGGTTCTGTAATTTTCGTGCTGTTGTGCTGTAACTCAGAGCAGATCTGGGTGTTGCCATTGAGATTCTTGACACAGCTATAGAATGCTTTGTGGTTGTCCTTAGAATCAGTGGTGATTTTATTTTCGTAGCTAGCTTTGCAGGCTCTTATAAGGGATCTCAGCTTCATACTGATGCTGACCAGGGAGCTCCACCACTAATGGGATTTTACTCTCTTTTGCAACAGTTTCCTCCTTCTGTTGTACAGTTTGTTTATGGCAGGGGACCACCAGATCAGCTTCCTTTTTTTGGGGGATAGCTTCTTGGTTCTGTTTGGGATAGCACGATCCATGCACTCATGTAAGTGCATATAGAGTGCATTTGTGTAGGATTCAGCAGTCATAACTGTATTGTCCATCTGCATGGGTGTCATGAAGTTTGCCACTTCTGTCTTAAGAAGCATAAAGTTGACTTTGGAGAAATGTTTTACTATGGTTTCCTTAATGGAGGGTGGGGACGGGATGTGGATATCTAGGGTGATTAGCTTATGGTCAGATCTGACCAACGAGGAGTTGACTTCGGGTGTGGAACACCAGTCACTCATGTTGGTAATGACTAGGTCTAGGATATTGTTGCCCTTGGTGGGGATGTAGATAAGTTGATCCAGGACACTGTAATTTATGAATTTCAGAAAGCGTTGAGTGAAGGAGTTGGTACATGAGTAGTTTTCCCAGTTAATGGTGGGGTAGTTGAAATCACCCATTATTAGGGTGTTTGGTTGAACCCTAATATTTTCCAGTATATCAAGAAAAGAGGAGTGGGCATCCTGGGGCATGATGGGGGATCTGTAGCAAGCTACAATTTGGATTGCAGTTTTGCCCAGAGTTAGTTGCACTTGGATAACCTCGGATGCATTATGCTGAGAAGCTAGCCTGGAGGTGTGGATATCCTTAATGAATATGGACACACCTCTGCCTTTGGTGTTCCAGTCCAGGTTACGTGGCCGAAAAGTGTGGTATGACTTATAGCCTAGTAGTGCAGGGGTGCTCTCTGGAGCCTTGAACCAGGTCTCAGTCACTGCACAGATATCAATGTTCTCCATTTTAAGGAGTGCCTCAACTGAATGCATTTTGAGATTTAGACTTCTAGCATTGAGTAGCATTATCCTCAGTTTTTGCTTGCCTGTTCCTGTTACGGTGGTGAATTTATCATTTGAACCTTGTTTAAAAAAGGCACTATAGGGGTGGCAAGAGCCTTAGCCAGTATCCAGAATTCCAGGGGCGACAGGTGCAGGCCATCTCTGGCAAAGCATTGTGGTCTGTTGACCATGTCGTCCCAGGCAGACAGATACTGTATTCCCTTAGAATGACACCAGAAGCTTAGCCAATTGTTGAAGTGAATCATTTTGTCCTTGTACTGTGGTATCGTTCTGGGTGATGGCAAAATGCTACTCAGGACTAGGGTCATACCTGCCTGGGCTACAAGATCGGAGAGCTCTTCCATGTCTTTCATGTAGTCCAGGGAGGTACGTCTCAGGTCATTCACACCAACATAGACAATGACAGAGTCATATTTGTACTTGTTGTGGGGTGACCTGAGTGTGTGGGTTATGTGGCGGATCCTGGCACCCGACAGGCAGCTGACAGTAACCTTCTCCTTGTTTAGCCTGGTGAGTGGGACATCAGTGTGCCTGACTATAGAGTCACCAATGAATAGTGTGTCGGGTACGTTGTTTTGCCTAATATATTATATATGTTATAAGATATATATATATATATATATATATATATATATATATATATTTGCCCATAATATCTGAATAAGTGAGTGGGATTTTCATGACAGCATCAAGAAAACATTTTCCTTCCTTCTTTGTTTTTTTTCTTAAGTTTTGGATTTTTCTTGGTATACAATCATACTGTCATCTGTCTTTTTAATGCTTACTGAATTTCTTTCAATAAGCTTCAGGAGAAAATTTAACACATTGAAACAGTATACATTTTACCTTTACATACTCAAAGCAATCATCATAATTCATTTTTTGATAGAGCATGCATTGCCTTACTCATGAGCAGAGAAGTTAAAAAACTCACCCACTTGCTGTTTATTGCACATCCTTTTAAATTCCCAAATAAAATATTAAAGTTATCTCCCCTCTTTATATTGAGGAAAACCTTGCATTGATCTTGGCATCTATTTGGCCTCCCCCTCACTCAGTACTCCAATGACTTTGATGAAGGGCCAGCCATCTCCACCTTACGTTGGCCCTGCTCTTCCCTCTCCAACATTTCATGCCTTCTGTAACTCCTGTATCTGATGCTGCTTGATTCCATTAGTTGCCTTGAGCTCTAGTATCCTTAATTCCAACTGGGTTCTGAGATCATCTGGGCATGAAGTAAACATCTTTGCTGAAAGCTGTGTACCTAAAGCCATTGCTTGTCTACTGGAGCTTTCAGTAAACTTCATTTCAGCTTCACAAAGAGCTGCTAGCATGCCCTCCTTGAACATACTAGATTACAAATGGGAACATGCAAAGTACTGAATAAAATGTACCTAAAAACCATGCACCAAAGGCAGAAATGCTATAGCAGCAGGGAGGTCAGGTAAATAATAACATCAGGCCACTCAAAGTTCATAGGTTCATAGTAGGCTATCTGCCCTAGGGCATTTATAAGCCTAGCCAGAATGTGTTTGGCTTTTGCCACCCATTTTAAATTTATTTTGCTATGCCCTTTTTCGAGGTTAGTATACTGTGCCTCTGTATAACAGTGACACAGAAGTGATACCCGGGGTAAACCTACGATCTCCCATCCACTCATCAAGATTCCTCTTGAAGAGAGTCAATGAGGGACTCTGCCTAACCTGGACTGGGATTTTATTCCAGAGTGAAGGGAGCCTCTGGGTTATGAATCTGTCCCTCCAGCATGTCCTATTTATTTCAGTGCTGAGGTTCAAGTCTCTCGAGCACGTAGCTCGATGGGATTTGCATTTTCTAAGGTGCAGTATGTCCATTAATTCCGGGTTGGACATGGCTTTATACATCAGGCACAGATCGCCTCTGAACAGGTGGTATGCCACTGAGTAGAGCTGGAGTTTCTTTAACCAGGCAGCATATGGCATCTGTTTGAGCCCTTTGATCCTCTTGGTGAGGTACTTTTGGGGTCTTTCCAGCTGCTGCAGGTGTCTGGTAAGGTACATCCCAAAAGGGGCATTGTATTCAATTATGGGCCTGATGAGGGATGAGTAAAGAGGCACGGTGACCTCCCCTGATCTAGATGTGAATCCCTTCATGATTAGGTGGGCTATATAAAATGTTTTTCTAACCACTTTGGCCACGTGGTTGTCAAATGAGAGATTGCTATCAACTTGGGTCCCCAGGTCCCTAATTACTTCTTCCGTGCCAATGGATTACCACCTATGTGGTAATTTGTGGGCACTTTGATTTTGCCAAAGGGATGACTATACACTTTTGGCATTTAGCTTGAGGCCATGGCTCTGGCACCAGTTGTCTGTTTCTATGAGGCCCTTTTGGAGGATGCTTGTGTCGGCTGGAGAGTCGATTATGGCCCAGTTTGCAGTCATCTGCGAACTTGGTCAGCCACAGTCCTTCTGTGTTGGCCTGTACCTCCGAGAAATATATACCAAACAAGAGAGGTCCCAGGACTGAGCCTTGTGGGACACCACTTGTAACTGGTTTGGAGTCTGACATGGCTCCAACAATTCTAACCATGTGGGTTCTGTCCTTGAGCCAGTTTGCAATCCATCTAGTGACCTAGGGGTTTATATTTAAGCTGGTGAGCTTATCTATAATGCCTGAGTGGGGTATTGTATCGAAGGCTTTTGCGAGGTCCAGGTAGGCTGTGTGTACCACCTTCCCCTCGTCAATGGCCTTGGTGACTGTTTCAAAGAAATCAACCAGGTTTAAGAGGCAGGATCTGCCCTTAACAAAGCCGAACTGGGTAGGATCCAGTGTCTGTAGGTCCCCAATATCTTTATTTATGAGGTCCATGGTGATCCTTTCCATAGCTTTGCAGACCAAGCTAGTCAGGCTTATGGGGCGATAGTTTCCAGGATCCGTTGAGGCACCACCTTTATGGAGAGGGACCACTGTTGTTGTACGCCACTCTTTGGGCACATATCCTGTAGTAAGGCTGAGATTGAACAGTAGTTTTATGTTTGGGTTTAGCTCTTCTTGGAGTTCATGTAGGACGCAGCCCGGGACACCATCTGGTCCCACTGATGCTGTGTTTTTTGCTTTGGAGAAGGCGGCTCTTACCTGAGCATCTGAGATGTCAGGGGGGCAGCACTCTGCTGGGATAGATATTTGCCCTTTTAGTGGGGAGGGGGAGAAGTTTGCACTGAACCTGTCAGCTAGGATGTTGGCAATGTCTGTGGGTTCGGTGTATTTTTTGTCATTCTGGACTAATTCTGAGCATATCTGGGAATTACCACCCAGGTTCCTAACATAACTAAAGAAAGCCTTGTGATTATCCTTAGTGTCCTGTGCAATTCTTCTCTCGAAGCTGGCCTTAGACAATTTTATGAGTGCCCATAGTTTTTTGCTAATACTGATCAGTGATGCCTTCCCTTTTTGGGATTTTGCTCTATCGTTTAGTAGCTTCCTCCTTCTATTGTATAGTTTGTTTATGGCTGGGGTCCACCAGACAGGACGTCTGCCTTTGGAGGATTGGGTCTTGGTTTTATTTGGGATTGCATGATCCATGCATTCCTGAAGGTGTTCATAGAATACGTTTATAAAGGATTCTGCGGTCTGGGCCATATTTTCCACAGGCCCGGGGCTTTGAAGGATTCCACCTCGGTTTTGAGGAGTGTGAAATTTGCTTTAGAGAAGTTTTTCACTGTGGTTTTCTGGGCAGGGGTGGGGTCTGGATGTGAATATCCAGTGAGATTAGTTTATGGTCTGATCTTACCAGTGAGGGATACACTTCTGGTCTGGAGCATAGAGTCCCCATGTTGGTGATGATCAGGTCCAGTATGTTTTCCCCTCTTGTGGGAGTGGTAACAAGTTGTTCCATAGCATTTGAGTTTATAAATTCTAGGAACCTTTGGGCTAGGGTGTTGGAGCTAGAGTAATGCTCCCAGTCTATGCTTGGGTAGTTGAAGTCGCCCAATATAATGGTGTTTGGAGAGACCTTCATCTTTTCCAGTGTTCTCAGGAAGGCCGAGTGGGGTTCCTGGGTTTGGGAGGGTGGTCTGTAGCAGGCTATAAACTGGAAGGCAGTTTTACCCACTGTTAGTTGCACATGGATAGTCTCTGATGCTTCGTGCTGTGCCACCAACCTGGAGGTGTGGGTATCTTTGATGAATATCAATACTCCCCCTCCTTTTGTGGTTCGGTCCAAGTTTTGGGGCCGAAAAGCATGGTATGAGGTATAACCTGGTAGTGCCGGGGTGTTCTCGAGAGCCCTGAACCAGATTTCTGTTACTGCACAGATATCGATGTTCTCCATGCTAAGGAGAGTTTCGAGTGCGTGCATCTTGAGGTTTAGACTTCTGGCATTGAGTAGCATTACTCAACGTTCTGTTGACTTTAGGTCAAAAGAATACTGAGATATGACCATCCCTCAAAAGGATGTGACTGTGTCCATGTGGGCAGTAGTAGCAGATGCAAAGACAGATGAAAGTCACCAGAAATTGCAGTCATATGCAGTATGACAAGGTCAGGCAAGACAAACACATATGACATGAAGCACACAAGATGCTGAAGGGGAAGAGGCTGAAGATGTATATTAGGGAAGCAATTAACAGGATGCTTTTGGAGCCCCAGGCACACTTGGCTGCATATTTGGCCATGCAGAGATCCAGGGAGGGAAAACAACTGCTCTTGGTTGATGGATACCTGCACAACAACGAGAAAACAGTGAAAGGGAAATCATACTGAGCCTGTTGCATAAGTATAGTGCCCGAAGGAGGAGAAATGCTGCAGAATTCCATTGGACACCATCAGCCACCTGACACTAGTGAGGCAGCAGCATATATTTTCTTACTCATCTGTGACAATGGGTTGTGTGCAGTTAGGAGCCAGCCTGCCAGTTATCACAAGATCTCTGGGATGCAGAAATCACTGCAAACATGCTACCATATAGACCACTGGTTGAGCACATACACTACCTCCATAGAGCTTTGAAAGGAGGGGCATCTAAGGAGAGTGCAGAGGTACAGTCTGACATTAATGTATGACTCTTGATATAATCTTCCAGAAAGAAGTTAATTGTCTGCTAACCCTAACCATTTTACAGGCTGAAGATGTACCATCAGCCTTTCCTGCATTGAAGGTACTTTTTCAAAAGAGTGAAGCTCTCCTTGTTTGAATTCAAGGTGGAAACATCTGTCCTCAGCTTAAAAGAGCTTTTGGAATACATTCCTCCCATACTCTTTGACTGCCATCTGTATATTCTCCAGAACTGCACTGCTTCTCAGATCTATGTACACAGGATTTGCTTTATGATATGACAAGAATGTAATGGAAGCATAGTAGTAGTGTATCTAATGTCTGCTTAGTAAACAGCATGTGGATCTCCATGCTGTATTTGGCATCCTGGAGTGTGAGCAAAACTGACTGGAGCCTGTTCTGGAGGAGAAGAGTGCTAGGAATTCATGTACACTGCAACATCATCTGACTCATATTTGTCAGGAATGTTTGGTAAGGATTACTGATTGCAAAGAGGAGTATCTGCCCTTGGACTTTCTTCAAAATGTTGCCCCAGTTTAAAGTTGTGATTTCCTATTACTTTCACATTGAAATGTGGCCTTGCCTTTAATTTTGAGGATTGATGCAGTGCTATCTTGTAGGGTAATAAATTCTAACCCATTTTTCAGTTAAACGAACTCACAGGCAAGTGCTAACTACCAAAGTTCACATAGGTAAGCATCTCTGTATTTGCATACTGCTGCTGTGTTAATCTGCCACCAGTTTTTTGCACGCTTTCAACTCCTTTCTCCACCACCCCACTCCTTTGTTCATTCTTTTACTATTCTGTCTTCTAATGCCATTCCTTGTATTATGTCTGCCTTCTGTTGGCTCTTTTCACTCTTTCTTACCGTCATTCTCTCCCTGCAACTCCCATCTCAGTTTTGCTGTCCATTTTCCTGTGGTTTTATGTTCTGTACAAATTCTTTTCAACATTTTATTATCTTTCTCCTGGTCTTCCTTTATTCAGTGCTATGTCCCTCTTTCTTCTCCTGGAATTCACTTCACACTGCAGAATTCATAATCTGTTCCCTTTATGTTTGTGACGTGTAGATAATATCTCACTGAATTGCCACCAAGCAATGTAACATCTCCCACTATCCTGGGTCAGTAACTAAGGAGCTTTAATACTCACTATTGACTCCAATGTGAGGCTGTCATTTAAACAGGAGTAAAATTTCACAATTTCACCTAAGAGCACAACAGGAACATGCTCTGTAACCTGAAACTGGACTGTATACTTCTGTCCACCCTTAATGTAACTCCTTATTATACACTTCAGAGCAATGTGTCCCAGTTTAAGACCTCTGATACACTCATACTTAAATAAATTAAATCTCACACATTCAAACACTTCTGGGAAAACCTGACACAGATTTCCCACTGTGTCTGTTCCCCAAAATAATAAGGTAATACTGCCACCAATCAGAGTATCTCCATGGCCTTTTAAAGGGGAGTCCAATTATGAAAATTAGATATTAAAACAAATAGTAGCAAATTACCTAAGCAGCCAGATGTTTGGAGTGGCTCGGGAAGTTATCAAGGCAAGTATAAGCACTCTCCAATCACTAAAGAAAACACTGATTGACCAGCCACAATGTCAGTTAATAAAATATTTAATACTGAGCAAAATTATTAAAAATATAAAACAGTAATTTCCAATAAACAAACAGAACTCAATCACCAGGAAAATGAAATCCATACTGTGGGATAGAAATCCAACATTCAGAAAAAACTCTAACTAATCTAACTGATTAGTTGTAATTTTCCTATCTGACTAAAGAACACTGCCCCTGATCTAAACCAAATTATTACAGCAGAGCAAAGGCAGACTTACATTTCTTGGTGAGTCATTTTGGGTATCCACTGCATAGTACATATGGAAATAACTCACAACTGGCTATAACTGACAACTGTAACTGGCAACTGACTTCAACTGTCTTCAGCAGGCTCTTTTAAAGACTAACCTGTCACAACTGTCCCACTTCTAATTTTTATTTCATATTTTGAAAATCAACCAATAGCTGTTTTCTAAAGTTCCTTCCTGTCTTTCAGCTTTTGACAGTAACACATGGCAACTGTCAACATTCCGATGACATCATCTGCAGATCAGCTGAATATGAGCCAGTTTGCCTTTAGAATCTTTCTTCACAAACATGCACAGTTAGAAATGTAAAAGGCACTGTTCAAATCTCCAAAACACTCTTTACAAAACAGATTATAAACCAACATGTAAGAACCCATTTACAATATGATAGCTAGTCATGCTGGCATAATAATACACAAATTAATCTGAAATCATGTACAAAAACTCAACCAGACATGTTAGCACATATGACAGCGTCCAATTTCTTCACAGTGTTATACAGTGCTCACAATTATATATTTAATGCATCTAAAGTCTGTGAAATGTCTATTGATTAACATAAATCCTATGAAATTCTCTTACTTTTGCACTTCTTAGCTGTGACACTGGCATTATTCCATAGTTAACAGAGCTCATTTTTTCCTTTTTCCTAACCACTTGTTGTTGTTGTCTTTCAGCTTTTCCCGGTTAGGGGTCGCCACAGCGGAACTCTGGTCCGCTAATGATTGGCAGTAGATTTTCATGGTGCCGAGTTGCCAGCTCGACGCCCAACCTTCAACGAATATTATATAGGCAACATTCAGTACGTACAACTTAGGAACCATGCACAATTGTAGGACATTGCTAACAGCTTAGTATGGGCACTTCAGTAATATAATTATCCCATTCACACCCTCAGTGAGTTCAATTCCTCTCTGATTATGAGACTGATTCGATCATGGCCAAATGTGAGAAATATTTTAATGAGGGGGTACTGATCCAGGCATGTCTAGGCCGAATATATCTGAATTGAACAGTCCCCCTCCCCCTTTCATTTCAGGGCTATAATTACTGTGAATTAAAAAATTGCTTCCTTCCTGCATTGGACCATGGTACTATGCCTCTGGTTCTCTGAACGCTATCTATTTATTTTCAATATCTGCTTTATCTGTTTCAGACTCATGGGGTCAGAAATTTGTCCTGGCAAGCAATAGACATCAGACAGGAAAAATACTGGATAGGAAGCCATTTCTCTGCAAGATACATGCATAGTCATGCGTTCATCAAATACATAGTCTGGGAGAATTTAGTCCATTGCCATTTTCCCACCCACATATTTTGGGGGATAAAGGAAGAAAGACAGACACCATTAAAATCTCACATGGACACATAGTGTGCATGTAAACATCATAAAAAAATCCAGTCTAGCCAGGGACCAGGCCAGAGAACCAACCACTGTTAGACAGCAACGCAGATTCCCTACAGGTGGTCATTTGGTCGAGTGAAGTGTGGAACAGCTTAAAACTGTGCAAGCTGCAACTCACTGAATGGCACTTTTCACAGGGAATCATTGGAGGAGCTGCTCTTTTTACAATGCCTAGAGTGTGTTTTTTTTTTTTTTTGGAGATTTCTCTCTCATCCACAGTTGTGAACAGTGGAATTGTTTTATATAATTAAGAGAGCCAAAGATCCCCACATGGGGATGCACCCTGAAAAAACATTTATGTTTTCCATTTATCAGACTGAGAAGTATTAGAAACATTCTAACAGAAGCACCTCTGCATCTGCTACATTTCTGCAATTGTGTAACAAATTAATTAATGCTAATTAAATCACATAGCCAGTCTCTCTACTTAACTGTGAAAATTCCACAATAGTTTGAAAACTAACCTCAGTTATCACCCACTTGTAAACAAGGAAGTTTAATGGATTCAGATAACGATAGATGTCAATATTTTCACAGTATATATGAATTTCTGGGAAAAGTTTTAGTACATGTTTTGCAGTTTCTTGGAAAATTTGTCATCTGTTATTATCAATATGGATTTATACCCAACATTAGTAATGATTTGCTTGCCATTTTGCTACTGCATGGTACAAAATACTGGTAAAAGTTTACTTATAGACATAAACTATGTCTACATAGCCAAGAATATACACGTTCAGAGGTTTGGTGGACATGTTCGAGGCCTGTTGGTGCCCTGGTTCCTATATCCTACAGGGGATCATGTAAATCATCTAATCCCTTACTAAAGGTATAAATTGATGAACTGAGATTAACTGAAATGAGCCCTTTATTCCATACGTATGGGAACCTTTGAGATATGAAGTTGTCACTTTTCACTGTATGGTTGATATCAAGTTTTATTGAGGCTATATGCCCTCATCTTTGTCACCTGGGTGATTATAACCAAGAGGTTTCAAATATTAAGAATTTCATTCTCTGTATGTCATTCATATGTCTCTTCTAAGAAGGTGATAAGGTACAGATAAGAGAGAGAGAGCTGGTGCAGTCTTTGGCTATAAGAGAAGATAGGAAGCACTTTGATTGCCTATGTAAGGAACCTTTCACCACTTCCAGCTACATGAAGTAACATGTGAGTAAGTTACAGAATAGCATGTTATATTCTATAATTGTTACATGAAGTAACGTAAGTTACAGAATAGCATGTTATATTCCATAATTGTTACATGAAGTAACGTGAGTAAGTTACAGAATAGTTTGTTATATTCTATAATTGTTACGTGAAGTAACATGTGAGTTCTTCTTTCGTTTTTTCCCAGTTAGGGGTCACCACAGCGGAACTCCGGTCCGCTAATGATTGGCAGTAGATTTTCACGGTGCTGAGGTGTCAGCTCGACGCCCAGCCTTCAATGAAGGCACGCCCATTCTACACATGTCTTTTGAATGCCACTCGACCGCGAGGAGGACATGCAGACTCCACAGAAGGCACCCCAGCCAAGAATCGAACTGGAGAACCTCTTGCTGGGAAGCAACAACGCTACTGAAACACCACCGTGGCTTATGAAGTAACATGTGAGTAAGTTACAGAAAAGCATTTTATATTCTATAATTGTTACATGAAGTAACATGTGAGTAAGTTACAGAATAGCATGTTATATTCTATAATTGTTACATGAAGTAACATGTGAATAAGTTACAGAATAGCATGTTATATTATATAATTGTTACATGAAGTAACATGTGAGTAAGTTACAGAATAGCATGTTATATTCTATAATTGGCCAGACAAAAGCTGTATAATGAGGAGGGGGACAATTATCACATGGGAGGTGACAGGGAGTCAGGTATGCCTTGGATTTTGGATGGTGTCTGGGGTTTGGAGGTGGAAATGGTAAGAGAGGACCGGCAGTCCTAGGACTGGTGAGTGGATGTGAGACTATACAGCACTGGTTGTGTTTGTGAAGTGTGGCTTTGCAGGAGGGAGTGGCTGGGAGGGACTGGATTTTTGTTGATTTTCTTGGGCTTGTTCAGAGGCTGGCAGGCAGTGCCCCACTTCATGTCGTTGATGTCTGGAAGGACACTAAAGCAAAAAAAAAAAGAGGAAGGAGAAGGAAGGAAAGAGTAACAGTGGGGAGAACAATTTTTGTTCTTGACAGTGTTTGTGTAAAACATTTTATAATTTAGATTACATGTCATATAGTAAAGTATTTTTAGTGATTGTTGTATGTGATAGGGATACTAAAGTAAACAGGTGCTTTTTTTCTCTTTTTTGGGTTTAAGAAATGTAAGCATTACACTGTAAGATAAGAAGAAAGGCTGGACAAAAACACATTTGAGTCAATGGTTTTTGATCTTGGGCTGCTAGGGTAGGGGGTGAGATGTAAACGTGCACACTAATTCTGATATAGATAGAACTGAGATCATTTCTTTGGCTTTTGCATGGGTGGTGTCTGGATTGGTGCCCTTGGCTTAATCTAATGATCTAATGACAATTTTTTATTGTAAATCGAAGTAGGTTTTAAAAAATGTAATAAAATAATTTTCTTTAAGCAAACAAAATGTTCAGTGCCAGTTGAGAAATCTGTATAGCTTTTTTTTTTTTTTTGGTGGGGGGTATGTTATTTATGCTAGGGTGTGGTTGTTTATTTTTTGTTCTGCCTAGCGTCATCCTTTCATGACTCAGCCTCCATTTCATTGTTGGCGGGGAGGCTCTGGGGTGCTTGGCACCTGGACTTTTCATTTGGTCAGCTCTGCTCAGCTGCCTGGCGATTTGTGTGCACGTGGGGTGCCCTGGGTTTTGGGGGCTGGCCATCTGCTGTAAACTTGGCAGGATGTGATCCATTTGGCTAGAGCTACTGCAGCAGTGATCATCCAAACATCTGCTGATGTTGTAAGTTTACTTACACAGCTGTACTTTCTTACTGGCTGCTAGTTCTAAAATGATTCAAAGTCGTCTTGTAACATTTTAGTGTTTTAGTGTGTTCTGTGACCTCATGACAATACCATCAGCATAAAAGTATACAATTCATATATAGGCGGCCCCAAGGGAGGCTGTTTATAAACAGAGAAAATAGAAGTAGCAGTAGAACAACCCCTATAGGACTGCTCTCATAATTCTGCCGCGTTAAGAACAAAGTGTTAATGATTTACCACACAAGGTTCTACTTGTTCTCAAACCTCTGTGTAACTTCTATGCAGAACCCATGCTTTGCTATTTATATATAACAGTATAGCACGGTCCACAATTCTGAATTCTCATTTCATATCTAAGAATACCGGGCTTGTAAGCTTTTTCTTCCATTCTGGTAAACATTTCATTTGTTGCTATAATAATTACTGCAAAAGAACTAAAGCTGGGGCAGAACCTGTGTCATCTGTTAGGCTGTCATTCTCTGGTATACAGTCTAGCATCTGGTCATATAGGATTATTCCTAATATTATGGCAAGTAAATAGAGGTAATCCAGAGGGCTTGAGTGAAGTCTAGTATCTCACCTGTGACCAGGAAGGTGACAGGACCAGCAAGAACACTCGTGCATCTACCTTCTTAATTGAATAAACTACTGGAAACTTCAACAAGGTGCCTTTATTCCTCCAACAGGGAGGGAATCAGAGAGAGGGAGAGAGTCTCCTAGATCTGCTAGTTAAAGTGATTTTATCTGGACTAATCCTTTATACTCTGAATATTATGGCAAGTGGGATAATCTTTACTGTTGAGTAGAAATCACTGGCTGTTGTTGCCAATGAAACCTTGGCAAGAGGTATAATCAGAAAATATATGTAGATCCAGGTGATCAGACAATAAATGTAGATACAAGTTGTGACAACCCAAAATGCTGCCAGCCCAGCTATCTGGAATTTTGTAAATAATCATATGTCATTTGTGAATATTAATATGACTTACTGTATATGCTTGTCTTACAAATGTAAGAGAACTATATGTTATGTGTATATTAAACTACTGGTGCAGAAGTGTGTGTTGAACTGTATGTTCTGTACTGAGCTTCAAGAATATGACCACAGTGTACCCTACTGGAAAAGAATAGAGTTAACTTGCAAACTCTAAGAAAATAAGTGAATTATTTTACGATTGTGTTTATCTCTCAGTTTCACTGAAAAAGACAGCATGTCTACAGCTAGAGGTCTCTTTCTATTGTCTTGAAACAGAAAAAAATACTAGGTTTAAAATGTAAAAGTGTTTAACTGTTATGGCTTCCAGTTATAGGCAAACTTCTGAGAGATGTGTACTTCTCACACAGAGATGCTAAAAATTCTGTTGGTATCTGTTAGCCTGGCAACTGAAGGCAGGTAACAAAGAGTGATGTCATCCAGCTGACCCAGCAGTAATGTTTTGATATTAATTGGGAACTATCTCAGAGACTATGCATTTTGTATTGGCCTTGGAACCTGGAAGTATCCACCTTCAGCACTTCTGCCTTGCTCTGTAGGTAAGACTAAGGGAATGGTATCTCTTAGATATAGATAGGAATATAGTAAAGATTAGTTTAGATGCTTTCTGTATTTATGTGAGACTGTCCTGCAATGTTGCTTTAAAATATTTCCTATGATTCTGAACTTTGTAGGCACTGTGTTGAGTTATTGAGCATTGTCTTATTCTTTTATTATTTACTATTGAATATATTTAAACATTTTAATTGTGGCTGGTTTGTTTGGAGATATTTAAGCTCTGAGAGTACTCGCATATGTATTTGGTGACACTGTATGGGCCACTCCAATACCCTTGAAAGTCTTGGTCACACTTACCATGTGGATAAAAGTAACATTACACAGTAAGATTGGTCACCCTTTGGGAAAGGCCTTAAAGTAGCTGATAAGGGCTTCTGGTGGCACTGATAACTACCTTATGGTCTGGGCAGAAGGGGGGCATAGCTAGTAAACCTGTGCCAGTCTTTCCCAGGTGTGTGTATGTGTATAAATCAAATCTCGAAGTGTGTGTGTGTGTGTGTGTGTGTGTGTGTGTGTGTGTGTGTGTGTGTGTGTGTGTGTGTGTGTGTGTGTGTGTGTGTGTTTGTGTGTGTGTCAGCTACTTAGGCAGGGATATGAAGCACTGGTTGGACAGAGAGAGTGCTGGGAGGACTTGGCTTGGAACCCTGGCAAAGGACTCAACTCTATAGCTGTGCTAGTGGGGAGTCTTATTGGGGACCGGGAGAGAGAGGGAGAAACCAGCCCCAGACTGACTGTGATCTCTGTGTGCTCTTAAGGGAAATTGTACTTTACTGTGTAAGTACTTCTCATCTTCTCAATGTGGACAACCCTCACTGGTGCTATTGGTGATGATTGAGGCTCCCTGATTACTGAGCCAGTGCAGGAGTGACACATAAACAGCGAACTCCCAAAACTCCAAACGGCCATTTCAACAAATTTCTTCTCAGGGGAAAAAATTGCTTTGCCAACCAAAAACCAAACAAACTGTCAGACCCTATGAAGTGGAGGGCTGTGCCCCCCAACTAAATATACCAACTCCGAGGTTGCACTATAATGGAGAAAATGGCAAATTCCTGAATATGGCCAAACATTTCTTCCCCTGGGAAAAAATCATGAAGTGGCCGTTCAGAGTTTTGGGAGGTCGCTGTTTATGTTTCGATGAAAAGGCATTTGATGAAAATGCCTTTCAACAAGGTAATATAGACCCGATCAGATACTATATGTAGATCCAGGTGTCACATAATACATGTAGATCCAGGTGATCAGACAATGCATGTAGATACAGGTGATCAGACTATATGTAGATCCAGGTGATAGTTTTGTGGTGCATCAAAGACTGTATACACCCTAAATGTTCACAAAGGATTTGGTTTTCTTGTTGCAGAATTTTAGGGTAAATGACATGAGATGCAGGATTTTAGGAACCCTCTAACATTGTTTTTTTTTTAAACTTGCAATGTTAAGAAGAGTTCTAAAGTAGTATGGAGGAGAGTTAATGCACTGGGAGGGTTGCTATAATGGTTAAGGTCTTAACATTACAGTTACAAGGTGCAGGGTTTGATGATGACATCTGGTTACTGGCTAATCTTGTAATTGTTTGTATACTAATAGCCCAGTATTTACTTATGTACTGTGTTAATATTTTAGCAAAGTTCCTAGTTATCCCTATTTAAGTGCAATTTGGACCAATGGATGGATAATTAGAAAGTCACCCTCAGTCTGGTGCATATGTCTCTAAAAGACATAAGCAGTGAGATTTGGGTTGCATGTCTAGGCTTATAAGGGTTCTAGTGGTCATTAGCCTACTATAAATCTATGAACCTATGAACCCATGAACCCATGGGCAACTCAGTATATCTTTTTGAACATCAACGGTTACTATGAATATTAAATAAAATATCACATGCAAGGAATCCAGGATCTTTTGCTATATTGCCAACATTTGGCTGTTGCTGATCAGTAGTGTACAAAGTTGTCAGGGGAGTTCCAAATGCCAGAATGCTGCATTTTTGACACTGAAGGCATAGTGTCAACGTCATTTCTAGCACACAGTTGTAATGTTAATTGATGTTTGAATGGAGGCAATGCCAGATACAGCTCTGATACAGCTCATGACTTGCTTCATCTGCTTATAGCTACTAGTTTGGTAAAGCAGTGTATAAGTGGGAAAGAGAGTTGTCATTGTCATGGAGCCTTTAAGTTTAAGATTCTTTAAGGACTCCTTGTGGGATTCACTGTCAGAGATGCTGGGTGGGCAGACTGGTATGACGAGGGAGATGATAGTTCTGAGCTGTGATACAGAATCAGAATTTTGATTAGACATGGTAAGGCCTTGCTGTGTCTAATTATGGTGGCTGTTAAAAAAGCAATTACTAGAAAATAGAAATCAAAATCTAAACCAACTATGTTAGAAGTAGTGACTATAGTAACATAGATAAAACAAACTGGAACTGACTTCTTTAGAAAAAGGTAGGAACAAACTACATAGGAAGAAAAATGAGAATTGTGGAAACAATGCATACAGGGGAGGAATGAGGTTTAAAAGAAGTCAGGACTTAAATGAACTATGTAATGTTTGACTGAAAATGATTGGGTAGATTGCAAGTGATATATAATGTTTGCAACTGGGAGTGTTCAGTATGGTTCGTGATGTAAAATACTCGCAACTAGGATTGTGTTGGTGTGGTTTGTTTTCATATATATAAATGTATGATTGTTATGTTGTAAGTGATGGTTTAATAAAGATGTTTCTTGTTTAAAAAAGGGGGAGAATTGAGTAATTTATGTAATGTTGCTTAGGTTATATGATATATAGCAATATGTGTGAAGTGTAATGTTTGTTAATGTTATCTTGTTCATACAGTTTGATTACTTTTATAAAAATGTATATTTGTCAGAAGTGATAATTCAATAAAGGTGTTTAAAAAAAGGAGACATTTTCATTATGTATCAACATTTTATTGAGGGTCTCACACATATCATATCATAAACGTAAGAGACCAAAATCTTTTCTCAAACGGAATAGGGAGTCATTTACCTCTGGGGATGAATCATCATCCAGTACCTAGGTTGATGATGGCCACACAGAAATGTCACCACACCCCAAAAGCAACAACTTGTCACACCCTTTAGGGTCAGGATCAGGAGAGGGGGGAGTAAACATTAGGGCAACAAATGTAAACTCAAACAGAAAGCTCAGAGACACTCCAAGGCTGTGGACGTAAATGAGGTTCTCAGATGAAAACAATTCCAAGTAGTAAACTCCAATAAATCTAATGGACGAAGTTTGAAATGAAGAAAGATTTATTGTGCAGAGTTAGGTTAGCGCTTTCACCCTGGTGGGCTTCCTCAGACCTTTAATACATACAAAAAAGGGGACACAAAGAATATATAGCCACCTAAATATGATATCACTTCCTACAATTAATCTATTTAAAAACTAAACAGAAAAAAAAGTCATCTCATAAACATGCCCTAAAAATGGAAATAAAAACATACATAAATGCATTCATAAATATAAAATGTAAACATAAGTAAGAATGCATACTTGAATTCGACTTACAAAAAATAACGCAGTTTTTGAAAAATATTTCAATTTATAAAAAATATATTTAAATATGTTCAAGTTTTATGTAATTTAAAATGTATAAAAGAACATATCTAAGTTCAACATAAAATCTCATCAGAAAGGGACATTAGTTATAACAATATAAATTGTGTCATCTGGCAGTCAATCTCCTATTTTTCAAAGCTGGCTTAATGGAGACTTTATCATTAAGACCTGGGTTCTGGTCTACCCTTAGCCTGATGATTCAGTCAACTTTTATTCTTTCTGAGTAATTTCTAATGTCTCCACCTCTGGTACTGGGTATGTTCACTTGTAGGACCTGGAATTTGAAACTATGCTGGTCATTAGTGTGTGTGACATGCTTCGAGAGTGCATTGTTAGGAGATTGTACGTATATTGTACAGGTGTTCCCTAATCCTGTCCCTTAGGTGTCTATCAGTTTTTCCTACATAAAACACAGTGCAGGCTATGCACTTAGCCAGATAAACCACATGTTGTGTATTGCAAGTAGCAGTTACTCTAAAATCAAACCATTGTAGGGTGATGGGATGTGTGAAATGAGATTCTACACAAACAAATTCACAAAAATTACATCTGTTACATGGTTGCATACCTATAGATGAATAAAGCTCATTCTGACCACTGAAACCTCTAGGATAGCATAATTGTCTCTGTAAATTCATCTTATTCCTATAGACAAAATTAGGTTCAGTACCTACTAGTCCCCTTTAACTCAGGATTTGCCATTAAGATTCCCCAATGCCTATGAAAGACATTTTAACTGGGCCAATGTCCTGTGTGTAGTTAAGGGTGATCGTTTAATAAAGATGTTTCTTGTTTAAAAAAAGGGGGAGAATTGAGTAATTTATGTAATGTTGCTTAGGTTATATGATATTTAGCAATATGTGTGAAGTGTAATGTTTGTTAATGTTATCTTGTTAATACAGTTTGATTACTTTTATAAACATGTATATTTGTCACAAGTGATAATTCAATAACGGTGTTTAAAAAAAAGAGACATTTTCATTATGTACCAACATTTTATTGAGGGTCTCACACATATCATATCATAAATGTAATAGACCAAAATCTTTTCTTAAAAGGAATAGGGAGTCATTTACCTCTGGGGATGAATCATCATCCAGTATCAAAGTTGATGATGGCCACACAGAAATGTCACCGCACCCCAAAAGCAACAAATTGTCACACCCTTTAGGGTCAGGAGAAGGGGGGAGTAAACATAAGGTCAACAAATGGTTTGGAGGGGCTTCTCAAACTGATGATACAAAGGTAGATACCTGCATGAATGTGCATAACATTTCCTCTGCAAGTCTTTTTGATACCGAAATAAAGATTTTAAATAAGGGTTTGAGTTTTGTGCCTGTTTTTTTTTTTTTTTTTTGTCCCTAAACACTCCTTTGCTCAGGGTGTGATGGATTTTTGCTGTTTGCTAAATTTAAGGCTATATTTTGATAATACCTCAGACAATATACAACGAGGCTTTAGGTTTCGTGGATCTACGTTTTTGCCTCCTATGTCACCAATTGTATCTATTTTCCAAAGTAATGTTCTCAAAGATCTTCATTTTAACCCTTGTGAGTACAATAATTTTCATAATAATCTCACTAAGGGTGAAAGGGAATGTATTGAAAATTTGAGGCATAATAGGGACATTATGATCCTACCTGCAGATAAAGAGGGGTTGTTGTCATACAGGACTGGGTTTCATATTGTGGGGAAGCACATAAACAGTTAGTAGATGGCAGGTATTATATGGTAATGCCATTGGATCCTACTAGGAGGTTTAATGTGGAAATTGATTCCTTCTTGGATGAAGCTCAAGAACAAGGTATCATCACTAAGGGTGACAATTTTCATCTGAAGGTACTTGATCCTAAGCAACAATACCTGTATCTTCTACCCAAAATCCACAAAGATCCCAAAAATCTACTGGGAAGACCAATAGTGGCAGGTAGGGGTTCCCTTACCGAACCCCTTGCAGAGTTTCTGTCATTATACTTGAAACCACTGTTGCTTTGTGTGCATTCCCAAATTCAGGATACTACCCTATTTTTGGGTATCATTTCAGAAATGCAGTTGGAACTAAATTGGCTGTTATTTACCCTGGATGTCACCTATTTGTATACCAATATCCCACATTGGACAGGTTTGATAGCCCTTCAACATTGGCTGGAGAGATCTAAATTATATGAACCGGGTTTCAATACTTTTCTTGTCTGGCTGGCTGAACACGTATTAACAAAAAACGTGTTCTACTTTCAAGATCAATGCTTTTGGCAAGTACAAGGAACAGCCATGGGGGCTTCCTTTGCCCCCATCTATGTCAATTTTTTTATGGCGTATTTGGAGGAGGAGTTGATTTACGATCCCTGTCATAATCTGTACATTAATGAGATTGATATCTGGAGGCACTACCTCGACAATTGTTGGTTGGTGTGGAGGTTGGATGAGATCTTTCTGCAGGAGTTTGTTGATTATCTTAATGAGAATAAATGGGGTATAGCGTTTAAGGTAAATTTTAGCAGGACTGAGATTACCTTTTTGGATGTCCTGGTTAGTAGGAATCCAGATAATACTTTGGATACTAAGATATAAAGGAAATTCCCCCAGTACAACTCTCTCCTGCATGCTACCAGCTTCCACCCACAACATATCATCAGAAATCCAGAAGTTCAGTGAGAACCAAAACACTAGTAAGCAACTCAAAAAAAGCACTGTTTAGAGGAGAAGCCAATCACTGGACAGCTGTAGGTAAAAATCCAAGTTTATTGAGTGAACTGAAAAGCAGAACGTTACGTTACATTCTGCTTTTTAGTTCACTCAATAAACTTGGATTTTTACCTACAGCTGTCCGTTGCTTGGCTTCTCCTCTAAACAGTGCTTTTTTTGAGTCGTTTTGATATCATCAGAAATATTACTAAATCTCAATTTTGGAGGGTGAAAAGGATTTGTTCTAACTCGTCCTCATTTGATCATTATAAACAAGATTTAATTCATAGATTTAAGGATAGGGGATACAAAGTAGGTGACATCAACAGGGCTTGCCAATTTGCTTCCAATCAAGACAGGACAAAGCTACTGGAGTACCAGGTACAACCATCAGACACTAAGTCCCAACTAAGATTTGTTACTACCTTTGGTAGGAATACCAAATCATTCATGCAGATTATCCAAAGACACTGGAATATTTTGTTGGCGGAAAACAGACTATCTGACTATTTGTGGGACAGATGTTCCTTTTCTTTCCATAGGTGCCATACTTTGAGCTCCCTGTTCAGTCACTACAAAATGTTAGATTATAGGGGTAATGCTTTAACCCAAAGAACATTGATAGGAGATATATTGGTGGGATGCGTCCCTTGTGGTCATTGTTCGCACTGTCATAGGGTAAATAAAACCAAAGAATTCAGCAGTAAGAATGCATCCATGGTGTATAACATTTCTTTTTTGGCCAATTGTAGTGCAAGTTGGGTAATTTATTTGGCCACTTGTACATGCTCTGCGTTTTATGTTGGCCAAACCTCTAGGTCTCTCATATTTAGAATTGGGGAGTATATGAGTGATATAAGACATAAAAAGCAATCCAATGCCCTTTATAAACACACTTGTAAACATAAGATCATATTATAGGATATTGCACGGATAAAGTTGGTTGGCACAACATTTTAAATGTTAAGGAGAAAAAAATGGATAATTAATCTAGGGGGCTTTTCCCTCCTGGTTTAAATGAATATCTATAAATTAACCAATAGCAGTTTTTTCCTGGCACCTGTCTATGGCTATATAAGAAGGATTGTTTGATCCTAAAGTTTGTATTCTAGTTGTCTTCCACTGAAGAAGGCTATTAAGCCGAAACTGGTTTGGTTTGCTGGGGTCGGGATATATTTATTTCCCTTCACCCATGTTGTTAGATTTTTTTATGCATTAAGCTATGCTAAACCACACTCTGTGCTGGCTCTGATTTGTTTTGTTCTCACACATATCTCTCAACTGTCCAGATTTTTGCTTTATATTTTCAGTCTGTTCTGCATAAAATTTATGGTTTTCTGGAAAACCGCTGAAGATTGATGTTACTAAGTAATGACATACATTTCAGTTTTAGACTTCATATGCTTCAGAAAATGCATGCTAACACAAATCCTGTTATTCTAACAACTTTTCTAAGTTTATAAGATTAATATTTAAAATCTGTCCCTATTTTGGGCCTTTGTCCCCATTATTTAAGTTTTGCCCACATTTCTTACACTAAGAGGCTGAGAGGTATGGAAAGTTTATCCTTTATATTTCTGTTGTTAAATCTAGTTACCAGTAACCCAGTTAAGTAAATTATATGATTTTCCTCTATTCTGAATACAAACTGCCTTTGGTTTTGTTACTCATCGTATTCTGCAGATATCTTTAAGAACCTTTTAATCAGCTAGAAGTGTTGCAATAGATTGTAACAAAGCTAAAAGTTAATTCATTTGGAATAAAATATATGCATTGTGTGGCATTACTTAAACTTTTAACTGTTGTTTTCAGAAAATGCTTAGCAAGTGACACAGCAATGTTTTAAATGAAAAGAAATTACCTTCAAGTATGTGTGCAGTTTAACTTCAGTGTCTGCATTTTGCTTAGTGCCAACATGAGCAGCTCCATTTATAGATTTCTAAGAAACTCGTCTTCAACCGAATAAGTTCCTAGAAGTGAATTGAAAGGCTGGTTTAAGAAAAGGCATTTCTTTCTCACAGATGGACATTTCCTCTTTTTGTATCCCCCATTATTACAAATATCTCCTTAATGTCTACTTCAAAATGGTATTTCTTTTCTGGCCATTTATTCTGAGCACTGCTGAAGGATATAATGTTTAAAGAAAAACACATTTTTTTTTGCTATAGCCATGTTGCATTTACATTGCCACCCAATGATGCATTAGAAACTTTCTGCTAGGGACTCTAGAAGGTGTATTCTGTCTTTGCTCAAATGTAATAGCACTGCTAGTTCTATAACTGAGAGTAAAGTCAGGCTGTAAGATTCTGTGTCCCCTAAAGATAAGATGGCCCTGGTATTCATGAACATCTGAAGATGAATGCCTGAAGGAGCAGAATAATGTCAACTAAGTGTCATATGTGCAATTAGGCAAATTTATTTTATTTTACTTGGATTACTTGTTAATCAGATAAACTTAGACACAACTGCCTCTTTTCAGGAGTGCTTTAGATCCACTGTATAGGTAAGAATCTTGCTCACATTAATAAAGCATGCATTGGAGGGAATCAAACCTAGGACTTAAAAGATGAAGCTTGTTAATAGCTTGAAGCCTCAATCCTCAGTGTTAAATTGCACATTAAGATGTTGTCTCTGTACTTGTCCAACATAGTGCGGTAGTTCTCAGCCTATGATGTGTCACAATGATGCAAACAGAGCTGTAACTAGGGCAGGGTAAAGGAGTTCCCCCAGCCACAAACTATAAGGGGCATGAGCAGCAGGTGCTGCTGGTGCAAGGGTGCAGTGAAGGCATTGCTTTATGAAGCCACAAAGATGTAGTGACTTCATAAATGAAAAACGATACTACATTTGCAGTCATGGTGGAAATACTGTAGCACAGATTGTATGAGGTGAGTGTGAAGTAATTTTAGCAAACTGATTGTTGCAGTTTTAGCAGGCGGTTTGTTACAGAAGTGGAAAAGAGCTTTCTACATGTTGATGAGGGGCGCCAGTAAGGGGAACTACACAGAGTACCAGATGAGC
>NC_056744.1:86794236-86799236 GCF_019279795.1 Protopterus annectens | reverse complement strand
TGGGCAGCCATTAACAAATTACTACTACCAGACAAAACTGGTACTCCCTCTCCCACCCTAATTAATAACTCATAGAGCATTGCCACTCAATTTAACAAATTCTTTACTGAGACAATGCTGACCTTAGCCAACCAACAGAAAAATCAACACCCACACCCATCCTCTGAAGCCACCACTAATCACACAAAGAATAGCTCCTTCCAATTTCAGCCTGTCTCTATAGATAGGATAAAAAAAACCTAAAAAAACTAAAGCCCACTACTCTGGCTGCTGCCAAATTACCAGGGAAATTCCTAAAAACTGCTGCCAATGCAGTGGCCTACCTTATAGCCATATTAATTAATGGATCCCTTTCAGAAGCCATTCTTCTTGAAATTTGGAAAATTTCTCACAAAATCCCCCTGCATAAAGGAGGTAACTCCACAGAACTCACAAACTACTGACCTATAGCAATTCTATCCCCTATAGCAAAAGTCCTTGAAAAGTGCATAGACTTCCAAATGATAGAATACTTGCACACACACAAACTCCTGTCAAACACTCATAACGGTTTCTGACACGTCCATAGTACCACCACTGCCCTCTTATCCTTCTCCAGTACAGTAAGCTCTCATAGAAACAATGGTCAGTTTGTTTCTGCCACCTTTCTCGACCTCTCAACGGACTTTGACATGGTTAGACATGACCTTCTTATCAAAGAACTTTCTGAATTAGCACTCTCCAAACCCTCCATAGCCTGGTTCCAACGCTATGTAGCCATCTGTCAGCAAGCTGTTGTGTAGAAACAAGAACTCTATTCCTTCTTCCAGTCACTCTTAGTGTTCCCCAGGGTTCCATATTAGGCCTGAGGGTGTTCATCCTCTATACCAATAAGCTCCATTCTTCCAATCCCAAGGCATCTGTCATGCAATACGCACATGATTCAACATTAATTTGTGCAGCTTCCTCACTAAAGGAACTTCACACATTAACTCCAGAATCTTTCCCCTCTACTGAAACATGGCTATCCAATGTCCAACTTATTCTAAACCCTGCTAAAGCCAAACTTCTGCTCTTTAAACCTACTAGGTCCACCTCATCAACTACCACCTTTAATATCATGTCCCATAACAAAACTACTATCTCTCCCACAGGGCACACCAAACTCCTGGGCGTTGAGATATATATTTATATTTATAGTGTTCTAATTAGATAATGTTTATGGTTAGATAGCTATGTGTGTTTTTTCTTGCATCTATCTAGTTAACTCTTTTTACTTATCTATGTATATGATTTTAGTTCTTGTCACAGACCTGATGAAGGCTTTACTGCATTAGTTAGCTGTAAGCGATTTTAGCAAAAAGTTAGTCTTTTTATATGTATGTTATGCTTTTCTTCATATCTGATCTTGGAGTGTGGGTTGCAAATAGATAGGTAGTGTTTTCCTTAACTAGGATTTAGTTTGATCTAATCAGTAGTAGTGTGTGTGTGTGTGTGTGTGTGTGTGGGTACCTGCTGTTCTAAAATGCACTTTTATGGCCCAGTTTATATTGTTTGCCATGAATAGGCTGGTTTAAAATTAAACAGTATGTATATTTTCCACACCTACTTCTAAGTTTATAAAAGATGATATGTTTAACTTTGTAAAGTATTTCTGTTTTTTTTTTTTTGTTACTGAGGATCGCTTCTCTGTGACGAGTACAAGGCTTGCTATTTTGGAACACTACCTGGGTTTCATGATTTTTGGTAATTATTGTGACTGAGCTCATCAATGAAGTTTTAAGTCTACTAGTTTTTCTGTTTTTTTTATTTTTCCCTCAACACTCGTGTTGGTGAGGCTGGAATTAGGCAGATTCCTCTGCTTGTTCATTTTTTAAGAGAGTTATATAAGCTTACCATGCATTTTTTTGAATGACTGGCTTATTAACAATCAGGAAAGATGAAATTACCCAGTGATGTCACAGGGAGTTGACCGGTACTATAGTTAACTCACATATTGCCAACTATAGCATAGTAGTGGATGGTTTCCCTTTGGTTGCAGTCATTTGACTGTAGAGTTAGTATATATAAGTAAGGGAGTGTGGGAGCATGGGGCAATGAAGCCCCCCCCCCCCACCATAAGCATCATTCTGTAATGTTTACTGGCAATCTTGTGCACCCATTAAAAGGTCTGATGTTTGGGCAGGTGCAAGGAATGCAGAGTAAGGTAAAATTGTCATTCTGCATTTTGCACTGCTGTTCCTTTTCCATGTTGCACTGTGTGTGTTTCGGAACATTTCATGGTCACCTTGAGCAGCTATGAGCACTGTAAACCAGGTGTGGTTACTACATTTGTAGCAACTATCAATGCTGCAGGCTGATAATGATTGCCATTTGTGAGGTGATTGCACAGTAGGGTGTATTTTGTGCAGATGTTCAGGGTTGTGTACAGATGTTACAGGATTTAATGGCTGGTGATCATACCTCTCAACCTCTTAGCACAGGAAATCTGGAAAAGCCTAAAGTAATGAGGGGGCAATTACCAAAAATAGGGACAGATTTTAAATATTTCTCTGATAAGCTTAGAAAGGTGATAGAATAACGAGATTTGTGTTAGCATGTGTTTTATAAAGGATATGAGGTCTGCAACTCAAAGTTATGCGTTTATTTAGTGACTTCAGTCCTCAGTGAATTGTCAGAAAAACACACATTTTATGAGGAAAAGACCAAAAATATGAGGCAAAAATTTGGACATTCTGCAAAAATCTGGACAGTTGAGAGTTATGAATTGAGGGATGTTGATACAACAGGAACTCTAAATTGTGTTTTGATGCTAGTATACACACACACACACACACACACACACACACACACACACACACACACACACACACACACACACACACACACAGCAATAAAAATGTATTCCTCATGAGTGCTAACCCTAATCCTAACCCTGTTACTGTCCCTACCCTAAATTTTCCACATTACCTTACCAGAAAACCCTTCCCTCACAGTACTGCAACACAAAACTCCCAGAAGCAATGCAGCAAAAAAAAAAAAAAAAAAAAAAACCTACCATCTAATCCCTTACAAAACACAAAATGCACACAAAGCACAAACACTGATATACACACTCCTAGTTAATACTGACACAACTTATGGTACATCCCAAAGTCTTCTACATTAGGACAAAACCCCACTTACCTTCATATAGCCACAGCACACATAAGACAGGAACATGTACCTGTCTTTGACATTTCTGCCATTTGAACATGAATGTTGTTGTTTGTCTTTCGGCTTTTTCCCGGTAAGGGGTTGCCACAGCGGAACTCCGGCCCGCTAATGATTGGCAGTACAATTTTATGAAACGCCGAGGTGCCAGCTCGACACCCAACTTTCAACGAAGGCACGCCCATTTACGCATGCATGTCTTTCGAATGCTAGCCAACCACGGGGAGGACATGCAGACTCCACACAGAAGGCACTCCCAAGACAGGCCGAGAATCGAATGGGAGAACCTCTTGCTGTGAGGTAACAATGCTACCGCCGTGCCACCTCGGCATTCCATTTGAACATGAATGCTTTCAATAATAAAAGAAAGCAGTAAACTTTGTTTGTTAATGGTACTATTGACTGTTTACCATGCAATCAAATGTACACACACATATGCACACACACACACACACACACACACACACACACACACACACACACACACACACACACACACACACACACACACACACACGTTGCATTTATTTTGCTCAAGCATTCAAAATATTGAAAGATCTTTTGCTGGATTTAGAGTGTGAATTCTCTTAATGTTAGATTCTGTTCACGTGAGATCATGGCAAAGCAGGGAGTGGGAATTTGCCCTTTCCCCATTGTTCATTCTCAGAGGTGGTATATAATTGGTAGGGGGTGCAGAGGTAAGCACCCCTGCAAAAAATAGATTTTTTTAGTTTTTTTGCATTATTTTTGCTTTGATCTTTTTCTGTTCAAACATTTTTGAGTTCTGCATTTCATTATGTAATCATAGGTTTGGTTGACTACACAGATGATCGACAAGTGTGTGAAATCACACAATTCTCGGGTTTAAGAAATATGCCTTTCCCCCAGTATTGTGCAATCTTAGAGTTAGTATACATAGTTAGTGGGGGGGGGGCACTGCCCCCACATGGGGTTTTTATTAATTTTAACTTTTGCATGCACTGAGGTCAGGGCTCAGAGCATACATAGTATGCTGTCAACATTTGCATTTTCAATGTTTTCTGGTCGATGCTTGGGTCTGTTGACAGTTTATAGACTATATATACACACATATATATATATATATATATATATATATATATATATATATATATATATATTTATATGGGATTTATCTTCTAGAGTGAAACACTTTAATATCAACATCTGTTTTGTCGACATGCTTTGATTGACAAAACAGATGGTCAACAGCTGTGCGAGATCGACAGTCCCCTTGGTAGAGGAATGTTCCCTAACCCCAGGGATACTCCAATCTCTGAGTTAGTACATATAATTATCAGGAGGGTGAAGGGCTGCAGAGGGGCTAGCACCACTGCAAAAAATGTTGTTTTTTACTTTGTATGCTCTGAAGTTAAGCCTAAGAGCAAGTCAGTTGTCAACATTTTCTTTTCACCATTAATGTGCAACATTTTTCTTGTCTGTATTATGGCCATTCAACATATCTATACACACACACACACACACACACACACACACACACACACACACACACATATATATATATATATATATATATATATATATATATATATATATATGGGTCTACTTTGTTTTGTTGAATCTCATTTCACCCCATCCACATCGCTGAAAACACAAATTACTGAAAACTCATTTCACTGAATCTCATTTCACTGAACTGCAGTTAGTATATATGGTGTGAAGATATGTAGATAATTCTGTCATTTGTAAATATTAATATAAGCCACAGGCTTGTTCTTTTAAATGGAAGAAAATTGTGAAAAATGGTAAAAATTAAAAATGTAGCAACA
>NC_056744.1:86756736-86791736 GCF_019279795.1 Protopterus annectens | reverse complement strand
GTGTTGATAAGATATAGGCCTTATGTGTTTGAGTGTTTGTCTATTTACAGTAAATGTGGCTGCTTAATAAGGATCCTAAATCTAGAAAGAAGTATGAATCTGAATGACGCACGCTTACATTTTAGCAGAATATTACTCATCATTTTTATTCTCAATAAAATGATCGTGTTTATGTTTTTTTACGAGTGGCAGCCTTAACCACATCCCCTTCTTAGGACCATAATAAGTGCAACAGCAACCAAGACCTTACAATAATTCCATTGCTGAGTCACACATTTATTGATGAAGCCATGAAGCATATTTTTTTTTTTATTGCTGCTCTGACAATCTTTCTAGAAACAGAACAACTACTACTTAGGAATTCCCACCCACCTGGCTGTCAGCTGCATCTGTCCATATCTGTCTATTCTTCTACAACATACTCTGCTTAACTTTTACTATTTATTTATTTTTTACATTTGTTAACCGGGTTAGTCTGTCTGGGTTCTTAGAAGCACTTTTTCAGCAGAGACCTGAGGAGAAAAGCTCCCAAAAAAAAAAAGTGTAAGTAAACAAATAGTAAGAACAAAGATAAACACAGATCACATTTTAAATATACATACTTCTGAAGTAATTACATAACATGCAATAAAGGAATATATAGAATGGATAGAAATATAGTACAATACATATATGGAAATGTTCACGTAGTAATGCAAGAAACTGAGCAGAAATATGGTAAGACTAAGATCAATACATTGCTGAACCAAGGTACTAGGGATGAAGTAAATAAATATACAGATAAAGTTGTGTGAACTTTGGCAGTTAATAAATAAATTAAAGAAGAGTAATAAGGGATTATGGGAACTGAGTGTAACATGAGCTAACTAGTAGGGAATATGACAAAGAAATGTCTAGGTAGTAGTTGTGTGTCTGTGTTGTAATATCTTCCTCATTTAATCTTCATATCTATTCTCATAAGGCACTGCGATGGTGGTGCTGCGGTAGTGTTGTCGCCTCATAGCAAGACGTTGTCCCATTCGATTCTCAGCTAGAGCGTCTTCTGTGTGGAGGCATACGTGAATGGGGCATGCCTTCGTTGAAGGTTGTGCTTCAGGGCTGGTAACCCGGTACGTAAAAATCCACTACCATTCATTAGCGGACCGGAGTTCCGCTGTGGCGACCCCTAACCGGGAAAAGCCGAAAGACACAAACAAACATCTATTCTCATAAGGCACTGCGGTGGTGGTGCTGCGGTAGTGTTGTCGCCTCATAGCAAGACGTTGTCCCATTCGATTCTCAGCTAGAGCGTCTTCTGTGTGGAGGCATACGTGAATGGGGCGTGCCTTCGTTGAAGGTTGTGCTTCAGGGCTGGTAACCCGGTACGTAAAAATCCACTACCATTCATTAGCGGACCGGAGTTCCGCTGTGGCGACCCCTAACCGGGAAAAGCCGAAAGACACAAACAAACATCTATTCTCATAAGGCATCTGTCTGACCGAATAAACACTTTGTTGTTGCCTTATAGTTAGTTTCTAGTTCATACAAATGTCATACCGTACGATTATGAAATTGCTGACATGATGGTGCATGCTTGTATTTTGTTACAGGACTTATTGATTTTCCAAGTCTAGCATTTCACTAGAGAAAATGCCACCTTAGGATTTAGATGAAATTGCAAGTCACAATGGAGAAATTATATTACATATCTGGAGGGCCCAGCAGCCATCTAACCCAAGGTATACATATGTGAATCCATCTGGCAACCTATCAGTCAGATGGATTATTTTTTTAGGATCAAATATTATGGAAGAAAATGTACAGCAACTGTCAACTGTGCCATGCCTTTTTTCAAATTAGGATGGGATTAAGATTCTCTTGGAGTGGGTGAGGAGTACTTTTAAGGGATCTAGGCTACAGAGAATAGATTCTTTAGTATTAAAAGATAAAGATAGTATAGCATGGATGCAGGAGGAAGTCCTATCTTACATGTGCAGAAACCATATGGGGTCTATGTCTATATTTACTGGCTGGGAGTCCATTAAGTGGATAATTAAAGATATATGTTCCTCAGGAAAGGCCAAACTGAAGGCACAGTTGGATGGAAAAATAAGACCCACTAGAAGAGAAAGTGTACTTGGCCTTCAGGAAAGTGAGAACCATGAAATTTAAGGACTAGGGAATGCTTCACTTATACAGAGAGGCCAAGTGCCAGGTTATTGCATCCCTACTCAAGTGCTCCAACCTATATATGCCATGAATACCAATATAAGCTTGGGCCCAGTTAGATACACAGTGGGAAACTATTGGCACATAGATTACATCAACAGCAATTACTAATAAAAAATAAGTTGCATTAAAGGGAAATATGGGCTTATTAAGGACCTCCGAAAAGATTAATAAAGAGTTTTTACATCATTATTCTAAAATGCTATACTCCACAACAGAGACATCATGGAGTAACATGGACTCTATTCCTTTACTAAGGAACTACAATTTCCCTAAATTGTAAGAGTGCTAGAACCTTTCTAAAAGGGAAATTTAGTATTAAAGAAATTGCTACTGCCCTGCAAGATACACCCAAAAAATAAAGTCCCAAGGCTTGACAGCTTAACAGCTGGCCTGTATAAGAATCCGCAGAAGCAAATCCTCCCAGCACACCTATTACTTTTCAATGAAATTAGGGAGAAGGATGAGTCGCCTATTTCATTGAGAGAGTCCTGCATCATCTTACCAAAACCATGGAAAGACTTAATGCCTGTAAAAAAATTATAGACACATCTCTCTCATTAATGTAAAAGTGATGTTATATAAGTTCATAGGTAAGAACTAGGGAAGCTAAGATAGGTGTATTGATTCATAGTAAGTACTAGGCTAGCTAAGATAGATACATAGTTTCATAGGTAGGTACTAGGCTAACTAAGATAGATACATCGATATGTTCATAGGGAAGTACTAGGCTAGCTAAGATAGATACATAGGTTCATAGGTAAGTACTAGGCTAGCTAAGATAGATACATAGGTTCATAGGTAGGTACTAGGCTAGCCAAGATAAGTACATAGGTTCATAGGTAAGTACTAGGCTCACTAAGATAGGTACATAGGTTCATAGGTTAGTACTAGGCGAGCTAAGATAGGTACATCGGTTCATAGGTCAGTACTAGGCTAGCTAAGATAGGTACAATAGTTCATAGCTAAGTACTGGGCTCACTAAGATAGGTACATAGGTTCATAGGCAAGTACTAGGCTCGCTAAGATAGGTACATAGGTTCATAGGTTAGTACTAGGCGAGCCAAGATATGTACATTGGTTCATAGGTCAGTACTAGGCTAGCTAAGATAGGTACAATAGTTCATAGGTAAGTACTAGGCTAGTTAAGATAGGTACATGGGTTCATAGGTAAGTACTAGGCTAACTAAGGTAGGTACATAGGTTCATAGGTGAGTACTAGGCTGGCTAAGATACGTACATAGGTTCATAGGAAGGTACTAAGCTTGCTAAGATAGATACATAGATAGATTCATAGGTAAGTACATTTTCCATCCAATTGTCCAAGTTGCACTTGAATTGGGATAGGGAGGAACTCTGATTCACATGGATGGAGAACCTGTTCTAGAGATGTAGTCGTCTCTAGGATGCATACCTGTCTGTCCAGCAGGTCCTATTT
Organism: Protopterus annectens; assembly: GCF_019279795.1. NCBI lineage: Eukaryota > Metazoa > Chordata > Ceratodontiformes > Protopteridae > Protopterus > Protopterus annectens. The sequence goes on along the minus strand of NC_056744.1, from coordinate 86,788,090 downwards.
ATATCACAGGCAAGGTTCAAGTCTTTAGAACTGGTAATTCTGGTGCTGTTTGTTTTGTGGATATGCTGGAGGTCCATCAGAGTGGGGTCTGACAATGCCTTGTATGCCAGGCATAGATGTCCCTTCAAAAGCCTGTAGGAGACAGAATGCAGGGATAGGGAATCTTGCCTGTGATATAAATAGGACCTGCTGGAGAGACAGGTATGTATCCCAGAGACTACCTTGCCTATGGAACAGGCTACCCATCCACGTGAAGCAGAGTTCCTTCTAACCCAATTCAAGGGCAACTTGGACACTTGGTTAGGAAAATGGAAATTCATCCCTGGTTTATCACCTTTATCTTTAATGAACACAGGCAACCTGTAAATGGTTCATTTCCTAGGTCTCTGCTTGTAAATCTTTCATCTCCCAAGTCCCTCCTTACACTTATCAAGGGTACCAGAAGTTCTCAGAGATTTGGGATGCATGACTTAATAAGGCCCTTGTGGTCTTTAGCCTAGTAAACACCTGTGAACCTATGAACATATGGGCTAATATAGGTGCATAGGTTCATAGTTAAGTACTAGGCTAGCTAAGATATGTACATAGGTTCATAGATTAGTACTAGGTGAGCTAAGATAGGTACAAAGGTTCATAGGTAAGTACTAGGCTAGCTGCATTGGGGGCCATTTTAAGCCTGGACAGTTTCTCTTTCAAAGGTGAGAATCAAACCTTGTACCTTATGTTTGTGAGGTAAATACCTTAACCATTTCGTCAACCTAAAATGTTGGTGATAAGCCTAAAACCTCTTGTGCCTGCACTGGTAGCAGATACCCAGGGTAGCTTTATGGGGGGGGGGGGTACTGTGGATCACATCCACACATTCATTTATATGCAGTCAAGAAGTCTGCACATCCAACCTCAGCTATAATGGTAGGTTTTGAAAAAGCCTTTGTGTGTATGGTGGAATTTTTCATGATAGGTAATGAAACAAATGGACTTTCCCCCATCTTATTGAAAAGTACCCTAGCCTTTTACAATTCCCCTTTTGCCACTAGGCTGACAAGCAATTACATCTCCCAACTCTTGCCATTAGAAAAAGGCAGAAGACAACGGTGCCCTCTCTCCCCATGACTCTTTCTCCTAAGTGTTGAGCCTTTAGCTCGACTACTAAAGTCCCAAGAGGACTTTATTGATTGTTATTTGGTGAGGACAGAAATATGACTCCCTCTGTTTGAAGATTATTGCCCATTCCTTAGGGAAAATCTGAAGCATGGCACACCACCTTTAGCAGACCTTATGGAAAGATATTGGGAATGCTCAGAATTGAAGGTGAATCCAAATAAGATAGTACTATTCCCAGCTAGTACTACAGCAGACAGACTCCAGGGAGAGTCATGAAGTGACCCCTGTAAGTGGTGTATGTATACCCCCCACAAACACACATATTTAGGCATAGCAATCCATAGGAATATGGCAGAAATGGTGGTTTGTAACCTAACATCCCTATGGGAGCACCTATTCATACAGGTCCATACATGAAAGAAGTTGAAACTATCGTGGTTGGTAACATAGCCGTATTGTAAATCTTATTTTATCCTAAGCTGCTGTGTGTGTTACAACATATCCTTACCCCACCAACTTCCCAATGGCTTCAGAAAATAAGTATCTAATGCTATGGTTTGTATGGCATGGTAAAAGGCCATATCTCATCAGACCTGTGTGGTTTACTACCAGGAAACAGGGAGTGGATGGTTTTGCTGATATAGTGCGCATGGTGCTTGTAATGACCTGCCAACCCTATTTATCCATTCTGTGCCAAGACCTCCTCTTTGGACAAGAATACAAGATAAATTATTGGGAGTGCCACTCATCAGAAACTCCTTTGGTAAAACTCTTCCTCCCTCCCCCACGTGAAGAAGTAGCGGACATTGCAAATGGTCAATGAAGTGCTTTCAATACTATTTAACACCCATCCATCCCATGCTATTGGGTTTGGTAAACTCCCTATATGGGGCAACCTGCACTTTAAAGTAGAGAGCACCGGTATATGATGAAAAAACTGGTGGCAGCTGGGATTCAAAGGTTAGAATAGCTTCTTGTATTACTGGATAATAATTTAGGTTTTAAATCTTTTGAGAAACTACAAAAGGATTATGACCTAACTGTTAAAGAATTTTGGAAATACCTGCAAATCTGACATGCTTTTTTTGACTTGGCATATGCAAAATTATTCAAATCCCAATGCAAATCAGGAGATTTAATATTGGCAGGGGGGAAAGGGTTTAGGCCACTAGAGAATGGACTGCACTCATCACATTTATGCTGATTTTTTACTAAGCACTACAGAGAAAGGGTCGACTATCTGCTAAATGAGCATGAAAGTTTCTTTACAGAAACAGAAAGGGGTAATGCTTGATCTCTACACTCCTACTCTTACAGACCCTTGCCCCTTGTCCATGGCCACTATTCCACCAAACAAGACTTTTGTATGGCGGTTATTTGACCCCAGTTAAAAGGATGAACAAAGGCTTAGCCCCAGTAGATGCATGCCAGGCTTGCCATGAAGAAGGTACAGAATGTCTGCCATATGTGGGCATGTAAAGTTGTCAACCCAATATGGGAGGTAGTAGTCAACTGGCTAGCAGGATCACCAAGCTTTTACTCCAGTTGGCAGCCAGCATTTGGATATTTACTTCCTATTTACAAAGAGTAGACATACATCATGCCCAAAAGATATGTCTGTCCCAGATTTCTGTTAAAACATGCTTACATACCTCATCTAACTGGAGGTACCCCCATGCGATGGTTTAGCAGGACGGCCTAGCTACATTAGGAAATACTATCAATTATTTTTGGGGTGTGAGTAAAATGTGCAACCCAGGTTCCTATCACGTTGTTGAACTTTTAAATGTTCAAACGTCATATGGTTGACCCCATATGATCGAACTTTTAAAAGTTTGAATGTTTCAACGGAGGTCCCTGTAGTGCGACAATGGAAGTTTTCCATTGTCTGCACTGTCATGCAATCTCAAAGTTGGTATATTTAAAGAGTAAGGGTGTGGGGGTGCAGGAGGGCTTGCCTCCCTACTTAAGCTTTCAGGTAGGTTTTTTCTGTTTTATTTTGTTTTTATTTGATTTTTGAGCTTTTAAGAGTTCGAACGTATGGTCTCAACCATATGGTGTTCGAACTTTTAAAAGTTAGATTATGTGATATAGACCCATGCAGCCCTCCCAGTGAACAGTGAACAACAAGGACTATGTGATGGATAGTAATCTGCTGCCTGTGTGGACAGCAGCCGTTGGGCACTTATAATAGAAGCATTAATACCATTTAGTAGTTAAGGTTCATTTTATCTGTTCCTTTCACTTCACAGTTATTCTAAGCAAAGTTAAACCCATGATTACTTGAATCTAAGAATAGTAAAGCTAAATACTGTTACTTACCAATATAATCATCTACTCAAATGCATGCTTTTATTGTTTGCTGTTATTCCTTATAAAATTTTAAGAAGAACTGACAATGTTGCTTCATGTGTTGTTTGATTTGTTGTTTTTACATACATACATACAAATATTTCAAGCATGAGCAATAATACCCTTCTAGTCTGTCAATATACCAAAACGGTTGTCCCCATAATAAGTGTCCAGGCTCGTCTTAAAGTATCTAAACTAGTGCTTGCTTTAATGTAATTTAGTGCTCTATTCCATGCATCAGCTGCTGTCTCAGAGAATCAGTACAAGTCTCATCCCCGTAGAACCTTCTACATAAGTTCTGATGATTCTCTACTATTTTTTAATAACCTTGAACATTCCCAAAAATAGTTATCCCCAAATGCCCTTTATACCTGAATAAGGTCTCCTCTTAACTTGCTATATGAGAAGTTCAGATATTTTAGTCTTTCATAATAACTTACATTTTCACATCCATGGATGCCCTTGTTATATTTCCACTGTACTCTTTCCAGTTTACTCACACTTGTTTTCTTATAAGGTTTCCATATTGTTATTCCACACTCAATTTTGGGTCTAATGCAACTAATAAACAATGACTTCATCATTTCTGATTTCCTAGACATTACAAATTGTGTTATACAACCTATAGTTCTATAACTGCCATTAACCAACTGGTTGATATGATTAGAAAAACTTATAGCTGGATCTACCCATATACCCAGGTCCTTAAATGAGTCTACAGTTTCAATCACTGTGTGCTGTACTAACTATTCACTTTGTTTCCCAAATCTCATATGCTTAGTTTTTGATGTATTTATCAGCATATTATTCTCCTGTGCCCAAATGATCGATTTAGTCAAGTTCTTTTGCAGAAATGCCTTAGCTGTGACACATGTAATCAGTTTACCCATGCTCAAGTCATCTACCTACAGATCATAAAACACCTCAGATGAAAAAGATAAATCTGAAAGATACTATCTAAAGAAGTAAGGGCCTAGGACAGAGCCCTGTGGGACACCCTGACTGTAACCAGGGATTGCATCTGTCCAGTTGGTGTGTGATACTTGCCATGCCCTATTTGTAAGCCATGCAGTTATCCATCTTATCAAGAGTACATCAATACCTAGTTGTACTAATTTATTGATCTGTGTTTTGTGTATAACCCTATCAAATGCTGAAGTTAAATCTGTATAAATTATATATTACAGCATAAGTTTTCATTCATAGCTGTTATTATATTGTTATAGAACATCATGTTTCATGTAGTAATAGATCTATTTTTAACATATGCATTGCATGGTTTCATGTCCCAACCTTTTCATTCTGACAATAATTTATCCAATATAACCTTCTCAATTATTTTCTACAACGTGAAAGAAAACTTATGGGTCTGCATTGTTTCTTGATCTTGTCTGACACTATGTTTAATTTGTCTTTCCAGCTTGTTTATTTCAGTTTTCAAAGTTGGAGTTCATCCTCTTTTCATTTTCCTGTATTTGTTGTCTCTAACCTTAATCAAGTATATTTTTATGGAAATATATCCTCCTGACATTGTGTACCTAGATCCTAATAGTAAACATGTTTTACTTTTTTTTAATCTTGCATAACAATGTTTATTTTGCATTACTTATGTTCTGCTCTTTGTACATAGTTTCTTTTCACAATAAAAAAAGTACATTGTTATAATGAGCGGACTGCTTCTGTAGTCTGAAGGATTTGACCAAACCACTCTTGTGACATTTGTCTGTGGAGGTGGTGGTGGAAGGAGCCATGAATGATATGAATGGGTGTTAGTGTGTTGCTGAGGTTTGGGTGTCTGTGGAGGTGGTGGTGGAAGGAGCCATGAATGATATGAATGCATGTTAGTGTGTTGCTGAGGTTTGGGTGTGGTATATTTAATTATTTTATTTTTATTTATTTATTTATTTAGTTTGTTTACTAGGGTAATACACTGATAACAGGTCATTTGCAGGCACAGCCTGTATATATATATATATATATATATATATATATATATATATATATATATATATATATATATATATATATATATATATATATATGGGATCCGTACGGATCACCGAACAGCAACATGACCGAAACAGATTCGGCCAGGCATACTTGCCCAAAATTGCTTTTCACCGAAAGGCACTTTCGCGTAAGTAAGCCTGTTGCAGAGATCGCACTACAGTGGGGATAAGGAAAATTCCATTTTCCCCACTGTAGTGCGACCTCAGAGTGAGAATATTTAAGCAGGGGGGTGTAGGGGGGGCTTGCCCCCCTGCAAAAATGTAAAAGTAATGTTTTATTCTTTTTTTTTTAAACACACTTTAACGAGAGCACTTTTTTGGTGAAAGCACTTTCGTTAAAGTGTGTTCGGTGATTGTGGATTTGGACTATTGAACTTTCGTTCAATGGTCCTAGATCCCTAGATATATATATATATATATATATATATATATATATATATATATATATATATATATATATATATATATATATACATGCAGTGCTGCATCTGTGAGCCCTTTCTAATTTTGGAAGTGATTTTTGGAGCACCTCAGCATAGAAAGGTTTTATGCTTGCCTTGCATTTTGTAGCTGTGGTGTTAGTATGTGTAGTGACAACTAAATTGTGGGAGAGGTTTGCTTTCAACTGTGATAAGTATTTGCACCTCTCATGTAGGATCATTTGGTAGTATTGTTTCAGTCTCCATAAGGGGCTTAAACTGTCTCCTGACTGTAGTTTTGTGTGTGTGTGTGTGTGTGTGTGTGTGTGTGTGTGTGTGTGTGTGTGTGTGTGTGTGTGTGTGTGTGTGTGTGTGTGTGTGTGTGTGTGTGTGTGTGTGTGTGTGTGTGTGTGTGTGTGTGTGTGTGTGTGTGTGTGTGTGTGTGTCTGAACGTGTGTATGGACACTCATAAATACTTAGGTGTATATGCATAGTATAAGGTAGATGTATTATGTTAAGCTGACTATATTCACTTAAATTTAACTTAATAAGCATATTGTGCTAATTTCTAATTTAAAATAACAAGCTTTGCAGGCTAAGGTCATTACTTTTCTTTGTTACATCTATAATGAAATATCAAAAAATATTAATGACAGGATGGATTTTCTCTAGTAAAATTATTCAGACATTACAACTGACAAAATGGATTTCTGTTCTTCACACCAGAAACATGTTTATGCTGTGGGCAAGGAACATAAATAAGTCTATATGAGACTAGAACACGTGTTATAGATAGTGGGCATATATACTTAAATATAAACAAACCAAATTTTCTCGAAAAGAAAACCAGTTATGCTCAAATACATAAAATTCATAACTTTTTCTTTTCTGTATGATACATATATTGACATTTTTTAATAGAACATTTTATACCCCAATCAAATTAGCTAAGATGACTACAACTGGAAATAACTATACATGTTGGAGATGCAAAGATAATATGAATGCAGATTGAAAGTAAGCTGATAAGGAACTATTGGGAATAACTACAAATATTTTGTTAGGCATTTTGGACTGATACATTTAATCTAACTAAAAGTATGATTTTATATAACACACATTTGCAAACATGTATTAGTAGTCATCAATATATCCTCTCCTTTTGTCTATTCTAGATATAGCCAGGCAAATAATAAAAAAATGATTGAAGGAGAGGTTCTTGATCAAGAAATTGCTATAATAAATCTAGAAACACTCAAAAAGACATAAGTTTTATATTCCGGCCAAATGTTTCATTGCTCTTTGATGTGTATGATAATAAAATGTCATTAAATGAATGAAAATGTTTCCTTTAATATTCGAGTAACTATGACATAGTAATAGTTAAACTGATAGGATATTAATGGAGGATAGATATATAGTGTAAATACTTAAATTTTCTTTAGCTTTTTAGAGAAACCTAAGTGTGATTCAAATACATATTTTTACATGAATGCATGAAGTTTGTACCGTCAGTGTGTATTTGAATAGTTGTCAAGTATTCAGTGTTTATGCTTGTCTCAACTAATAAACATGTTTGAAAAAAACATGGCAAATTGCCAACCTTCACAAAGGAAAACATTTCATATAAATATGACACCTTTGTTTACATGCTGTTGACTGTTTCAGTTTTTAAAGCTGTGAGTAGAAGTACAAATTGAACAAAACCTATTTTCTTGGCAGATGAAACATGCTATTTGAAAACATAAACCGCCATCATATGTTTAATGGCAAGACTTTTGCTTCCTTTCTTTCTAATACAGTAACTGTTTATGACATGCTTAGAAATATGAGAGTTGACAAGATTTTTTGGGGTTCTTTATCTTGTGCTTCAGGTTCACTTTCTTTCTAATACAGTAACTGTTTATGACATGCTTAGAAATATGAGAGTTGACAAGATTTTTTGGGGTTCTTTATCTTGTGCTTCAGGTTCACTTTATTTAAGTGTTTATTCACTAAGCACAGATACATAATGGCGACTTGAAGAAAATAATAACATAAACCAGAAACAATAAATAGAGCTTATAAATAATGGGACTGTTTATAAGAAGAAGAGTTAATCAGTTGGGTCATCACTAAATGCAAGATCAAATAATTAAAGTCCGACTTAGGGAGTTTCTGCAACAAGTCATAGCACTATACCCCCAAAGCCACTATGGTACTAGATTCTAGAGGATTCCACCTGGAATCGTAAACAAATGAACACCAGATCTCTGTAACCATGCCCAGGGAACTACTAACAGCCCCAAAGTAGGACAGCAGAATGCCAAAAAGGACAATAAGGAGCAATTTATTCCTTCAAGTAGGGGGAGACTCAAGTCACTCAGGGAAAAAACATATATTACCCAGACTTTAACAGCAATGCAAGATCACAGAGGTAGCCAGTGCAATCTCAGCAGCCTTGGAGTAATGTACTGGTAACAATAAATATCAGTAATTAACTGGGTTGTGGATTAGTTCTCCAGTTACAATTGATCAACCTCACAGTAAGGGAGGTGAAGGAAAAGTGTATTACTGCAGTAAAGTTCAGTGGAGACCAAGGTGTGAATGGTACCTGAAAAATCTGAAGATGAGGTCATTTAATTCTTGTGATGTTTCCTAGATGTAAGACAGATGGAATTACCATACAAATTGTCAGCTCTTCATCAAGGACAGCACATAGATAAAGCAGCTTTGATACCAAATCCAGCTCACTGCCACCATATGTGATCAATGATGGGCGTAGAGCTCACTGCCACCATATGTGATCAATGATGGCTCACTGCCACCATATGTGATCAATGATGGGCGTAGAGCTCACTGCCACCATATGTGATCAATGATGGGTGTAGAGCTCACTGCCACCATATGTGATCAATGATGGGTGTAGAGCTCACTGTCACCATATGTGATCAATGATGGGCGTAGAGCTCACTGTCACCATATGTGATCAATGATGGGCGTAGAGTTCACTGCCACCATATGTGATCAATGATGGTGCCACCATATGTGATCAATGATGGGTGAGAGCTCACTGCCACCATATGTGATCAATGATGGGCGTAGAGCTCACTGCCACCATATGTGATCAATGATGGTCGTAGAGCTCACTGTCACCATATGTGATCAATGATGGGTGTATAGCTCACTGCCACCATATGTGATCAATGATGGGTGTAGAGCTCACTGCCACCATATGTGATCAATGATGGGCATAGAGCTCACTGCCACCATATGTGATCAATGATGGGCGTAGAGCTCACTGTCACCATATGTGATCAATGATGGTCGTAGAGCTCACTGTCACCATATGTGATCAATGATGGTCGTAGAGCTCACTGTCACCATATGTGATCAATGATGGTCGTAGAGCTCACTGTCACCATATGTGATCAATGATGGTCGTAGAGCTCACTGTCACCATATGTGATCAATGATGGGTGTAGAGCTCACTGCCACCATATGTGATCAATGATGGGTGTAGAGCTCACTGCCACCATATGTGATCAATGATGGGCATAGAGCTCACTGCCACCATATGTGATCAATGATGGGCGTAGAGCTCACTGTCACCATATGTGATCAATGATGGTCGTAGAGCTCACTGTCACCATATGTGATCAATGATGGTCGTAGAGCTCACTGTCACCATATGTGATCAGTGATGGGTGTAGAGTTCACTGCCACCATATGTGATCAATAATGGACGTAGAGCTCACTGCCACCATATGTGATCAATGATGGGTGTAGAGCTCATTGTCACCATATGTGATCAATGATGGGTGTAGAGCTCACTGTCACCATATGTGATCAATGATGGTCGTAGAGCTCACTGTCACCATATGTGATCAATGATGGGTGTAGAGCTCACTGTCACCATATGTGATCAATGATGGGTGTAGAGCTCACTGCCACCATATGTGATCAATGATGGGTGTAGAGCTCACTGCCACCATATGTGATCAATGATGGGCATAGAGCTCACTGCCACCATATGTGATCAATGATGGGCGTAAAGCTTACTGTCACCATATGTGATCAATGATGGTCGTAGCGCTCACTGCCACCATATGTGATCAATGGTGGGCGTAGAGCTCACTGCCACCATATGTGATCAATGATGGTCGTAGAGCTCACTGTCACCATATGTGATCAATGATGGGTGTATAGCTCACTGCCACCATATGTGATCAATGATGGGTGTAGAGCTCACTGCCACCATATGTGATCAATGATGGGCATAGAGCTCACTGCCACCATATGTGATCAATGATGGGCGTAGAGCTCACTGTCACCATATGTGATCAATGATGGTCGTAGAGCTCACTGTCACCATATGTGATCAATGATGGTCGTAGAGCTCACTGTCACCATATGTGATCAATAATGGGCGTAGAGCTCACTGCCACCATATGTGATCAGTGATGGGCATAGTGAAGGAGAAGCAGCACTCAGACCTGCATGCACATCTAAGGCTTCTGCCTTGGACAGATTTCATTTCAGCTGATTACTCCTAAGCTAATTATGGATTGCTGCAAAATATACTCCAGGGAATACTGTTTGCCATATGCTTTTAAACAGCAGGGAGGCACAACTGGGGTCCATATGCATAACAATGATATGATAATCCTCTACATTTAATCAGATCTCAAAGAAGCAGAAAACACAGAAATAACAATGGACCCCAAATCAAACCCTGTGGCACTCCACATTCCAAAGGGTAAGAACAAGAAATTATCATTTTATGCCCACCCTGTGACACAGAGAGATGATATCTTGACTATGATCCATATGACCTGTACTCCATTAGTAGTACAGGTGATGGAGGGGCAGGTGATGGAAGATAGGAAAGAGAGGCCACTGTCAGAACATGCATCCTGGGGAGAGAAAGGTGGTTCCATGTCAGCACACGAGTGGAATCAAGGGGTGGACACTAGGTGTTCCACCTGTTCAACATGGTTCTGCTGAGCACATATGCTCCATGTGGCTATGCACCAAGCAAACTTAGGGAATAGCATATATGTGAAGGTGCACGTTGTTCTTCACGGTCTGACAGCCATTATACATTATACAGTTTGCATTATATATTCACACTGGTGCAGTACATTTACAATTGTACTATACATTTCACACTGGTACAATATAGTCACACTGCTACTATATATTCACACTGGTACTATATATTCACACCGGTACTATACATTCACACTGGTACTATACATTCACATTGGTACTACACATTCACATCGGTGCTATACATTCACAGTGGTACTACACATTCACACTGGTACTATACATTCACAGTGGTACTATACATTCACACTGGTACTATACATTCACAGTGGTACTACACATTCACACTGGTACTATACATTCACAGTGGTATTATGCATTCACACTGGCACATTCACACTGGTAAAATACATTTACACTGGTGCAATCACACTGATACTATACATTCACAGTGGTACAATACACTCACACTAGTACTATACAATCACACTGGTACAATACATTCACACTGGTGCAACCACACTGGTACAATACATTCACACTGGTACTATACATACACACTGGTGCCATACATTCACACTTGCACAATACATTCACACTAGTGCTATGCAGTCACACTTGTGCAATCACATTGGTACTACACTTTCACACTGGCACTATACTTTCATACTAGCACAGTACAGTCACTCTAGTACTATTCATTCTCACTGGAGCATTCACTGGTACTGTACATTCACACTGGTACAATACATTCACACTAGTACTATACATTCACATTGGTACGATGCATTCACATTGGTATTATGCAGTCTCACTGGTACAATACATTCACACTGGTACTGTATATTCACACTGGTGATATACATTCACACTGCTGCTATATATTCAAACTTGTGCAATCACACTGGTACAATACATTCACACTGGCAATCACACTGGTGCTATACATTTACACTAGTACAATAGAAGCCCGTTAGTACAATACATTCACACTGGTACAATACATTCACACTGGGACTATACATTCACACTGGTGCTGTACATTCATACTAGTGCAATACATTCACAATTGTACAGTCATGATGATAGTATACAGTCACACTGGTACAATACATTCACATTGGTACTATACCTTCACACTGGTACAATACATTCACACTGATACAATCACACTGATACTATACATTCAGACTGGTACAACCACACTGGTGCAATATATTCACATTGGTACTATACATTCACAGTGGAGCTATACATTCACAGTGGTACTATACATTCACAGTGGTACTACACATTCACACTGGTACTACACATTCACAGTGGTATTATGCATTCACACTGGTAAAATGCATTTACACTGGTGCAATCACACTGATACTATATATTTACACTGGTACAATACACTCACACTGGTACTATACAATCACACTGGTGCAATATATTGACACTGGTGCAATCACACTGGTACAATACATTCACACTGGTACTATACATATACACTGGTGCTATACGTTCACACTGGTACTATGCAGTCACACTGGTGCAATCACATTGGTACTACACATTCACACTGGTACTATTCATTCACACTAGTACAATACATTCACTCTAGTACTATTCATTCACACTGGAGCATTCACTGGTACTGTACATTCACACTGGTGCAATCACACTGGTACAATACATTCACACTAGTACTATACATTCACACTGGTACAATACATTCACATTGGTGCTATGCAGTCTCCCTGATACAATACTTTAACATTGGCACTGTATATTCACACTGGTGCTATACATTCACACTGCTGCTATATAATCATACTTGTGCAATACATTCACGCTGGTGCAATCACACTGGTACAATACATTCACACTGGTACTATACATTCACACTGGTGCTGTACATTCATGCTGCTGCAATACATTCACAATGGTACAGTCATGATGATACTATACAGTCACACTGGTACAGCCACACTGGTACAATACGTTTGCACTGGTACAATCATACTGATACTGTACATTCACACTGGTACTATACATTCACACTGGTGCTATACATTCACAGTGGTGCAATACAATCACACTGGTGCAATCATACTGGTACAATAAATTCACACTGGTGCTATACATTCACACTGGTGCAATACAATTACACTGGTGCAATCATACTGGTACAATAAATTCACACTGGTGTTATACATTCACACTGGTACTATTCATTCACATTGGTACTATACATTCACAATGGTGCTATATGTTCTCACAGGTACAGTGCATTCACACTGGTACTATGCAGTCACACTGGTGCAATTACACTGGTACAGTACATTTGCACTGGTACTATACATTCACATTAGTACGGTACATTCACACTAGTGCTATGCATTCACACTGGTACTATACATTCACACTGGTACAATACAATCTCACTAGTACAATGCATTCACACTGGTGCAATCACACTGGTACAATACATTCACACTGGTACTCTACATTTACACTGGTACCATACATTCAGACTGGTACTATACATTCTCACTGGTACTGTACATTCATACTAGTGCAATACATTCACAATTGTACAGTCATGATGATAGTATACAGTCACACTGGTACAATACATTCAAATTGGTACTATACCTTCACACTGGTACAATACATTCACACTTGTACAATCACTGATACTATACATTCAGACTGGTACAACCACACTGGTGCAATATATTTACATTGGTACTGTACATTCACAGTGGAGCTATACATTCACAGTGGTACTATACATTCACAGTGGTACTACACATTCACACTGGTACTACACATTCACAGTGGTATTATGCATTCACACTGGTACTCTACATTTACACTGGTACCATACATTCAGACTGGTGCTATACATTCACACTGGTACAATACATTCACACTGGTACTATACATTCACACTGGTACAACCACACTGATACAATACACTCGCACTAGTACTATACATTCACATTGGTACTATACATTCACAGTGGTGCTATACATTCACACTAGTACAGTGCATTCATACTGGTACATCCACACTGGTACAATACAATCACACTGGTACTATACATTCACACTTATGCAATCACAATATCCTGTTGAAATGAAATATATGCAAACATTTGTAGTGGGACATCAGTAAGCATGGATATGCATGAGAAAACCCATTGCTTATTAAATAATCCTAAATATGTAATAAAGTGGGAGTCTGGCAAGTTATTCAGGTTGCATTAGGGTAATGAAAGTCATATGAAGTACATTATAGGTATAACTATGATAGTTGTGGATATTGGTGCCAAGAAATGTTAGTCTAATAGTAGAGATTATAGCCATAGTTACAATAGGCTTAGACTTAATTTTGTTTACAACTGAGTCAACAGCTCATGAGGGCATTGTTTTTTTTTTTGTTTGTTTTTTTTGTTTTGGTTGAGACAGATGCATAGCTGGCTCAACTACCACCATGTTCTGGTATGCTGGTACTATGAACTTCTGCCCCCCCCAACTCTTCAAGTGAAAAGCAGCTGCTACAGTTTACACTCTGCACAGAGTGTTACAGCACTCAAGTTTAAGTTTTAATAAAAAAGAAACAAATCTTTTCTTTTTGAAACTGTAGCAATCTTTCTTGCTACAGTGCTTAGGTTTGACTGAAAATGTAATACCAGCTTTTAAAAGCCAGTATTGTGCTGAAGAGTAATCAGGAATTGGGATGAATGAGAGTTTGTCAGAATGGTTAAGGATGGCTTATTGTCCCCTAACACTTTGCACCAGAGGCAGTTGCCCCCTTCTCCCTGCCCTAGCTACCCTAATGTCTAGAAGTGCACTAACTGGAGCCTCACCCAGGGTGCCAGTTGACCTAGTTATGGCTCTTCCTTACACTACATGCTTCTGTGGCCACGGCCCAGCTGACAACATCATAATGTTAAGATGCTAGGCAACAGGGATGGCAGCACCTCACTTCATTGGGAATCCCCTTTCTGAGATGGTATGTATAGGTATGTACAGTTCAGTGTAAGCTAATGCTGAGCTACTCTTTTTAAGTATTCTTGAATTCTATGAGTTTCACCTGTTGGCTGTATACTGAGTTTTCCTAGTATGGTACAAAAAATGTTACACTTAAGCTAGTATATAAGCATATAGGTCCCCTACAGAAGACCAACAGCTCACAACACTGACACCCACATCGCCAACACCAAAAGCCCGACACATGAAATACTGACAATGGGAAAACGGTAAGTCTCCATAGACCGGAATGGAAATATTTCCATTCCTGCACTGTAGTGCGATCTCGGAGTTGGTATATTAAAGTTACAGGGGATGTGGGGGGTAGAACCCCCCCATGGGGGGTGCAGGGGGGCTATGCCCCCCTGCTAGCAGAAAAAAGGAAATGTTATTTTCCTTTTTTCTGCAGTAGCGCTGTTGTCGTTATTTTGTGTGTTGGGCTTATGGTGTCGGAGATGTGGGTGTCGGTGTTGTGAGCTGTCGGTCTTCTGTAGGGGATCCAAGCATGTACATCAGAAATATAGTGACCATTAACAAAGTGATATACTGGTATACTATGTGCTGACAACAGTTAACACATTAAAATCTGCTTTGCTAACACAGGACAGATATGAACAGATGCAAGTTAAAGTAGGTTTGCAAATTACAGTTTCCAGGTGCAAGATTATGGGTTTGTAGTAAATGGCAACAGTGTATACTAAAACGACCCCAAAACACCAAGAAAATCAAAAGGCTGTCCCGTGGAAAACACTGTGAAAAAGTTGTAGACCACACAACCAGTAAAAGTATTTAATAATTCTGTAGTTAAAACACATCTAAAGCAAACAGCTGAGGTAAGGTCAAGCTCTTTCATCCCAAACACTTGGGACTTCTTCAGAACCATTACCTTAGAACATTAATCAGCCATTAAATAGTCAACAATCAACAAATCATGTGATGAGTTTACCATACTTTTAACAATCAACAAATCAGGTGCTTTGTTTCTAGGTTATACAGGAAACCTTTTTCTAATGATTACTTGGACTACAAAAGTAATCATCCAAGGTATACAAAACACAATGTGATAAAAGGGCAGATGGTCAGAATAGCGAGAATGTGTTCTAGAAAAGTTGATTTTGAAAAAGAAATAGGCAATTTGACCCACATGTTTATCCACAGAGGTTACCCCTCGATGGTAGTGATGGGTATTAGTGAAAAAGTGATAGAAGGGTGGGGAACAAGGTACAACCCCCTTTTACATGCCCATCTGGATTTTAATAAAGAAGTAGGGGGGTGGGAATTCCTATACTAACTCATTGTTAGTGTTTAATGGAGAATTAAATAAACAAATGTGTGATATAGTTAGTAGGAACTGGGTTATATTTAGTAGTAACCTAGATCTTGGTAAAAGTTTAGGGAAAGTGCCGAAATTTATGTTTAAAACTACTTACAATTTAAAATACTTGTTAGAACATCCTTTTACTAACAAGGTTAATAGAGATACAGGGATACGTAAATGTGGGGCGTGTAAACACTGTTAAGTATGTTTTACAAGGAGAAAGAGTGATGACAGGGCAACCATCTTTGATACTAAAGTTAATAACGGGTAATTGTGGAACAAAAGGGTTAGTGTACATTGCAATTTGCCAGGAATGTCACTTTTTCTGTGTGGGGAAAACTGAAAGAAGTTTTCGGAAACATATTTATGAACACCCATATGCTATTCAGCAAGGAAGTGAGTATAATGCCCTATACAGACATCTGCTTAGTAGTCCTAGATGTACGAATTTTAGATTTGGGATTTTGGAAGTAGTGGAGAGAGACCTGAGGGGAGCTTTTGGGAAAATATGTTGGAAATGAAGAAATTAAACGGGCAATTAAGAACCAATACAATAGTGCCCCTGGGACTAAATGACTGCACTTCAATTATGCCACTTTTGAAGCTTAAAACACATGATTTGAGTGGATAAATGTATTAAGGATAGGGACCTTTGTGTTTTGAATTGGGAAGTAGATGGTTGTACTTGTTATAATTCAGGATGTTTTTTTTTTTTTTTAAAGTATGGTAAACGCATCACATGATTTGTTGATTGTTGACTATTTAATGGCTAATTGATGTTCTAAGGTAATGGTTCTGAAGAAGTCCCAAGTGTTTGGGACAAAAGTGTTTGATCTTACCTCATCTTTTCATTTTGGATGTGTTTTAACTACGGAGTTATTAAATACTTTTACTGATTGTGTGGTCTACAACTTTTTCACAGTATTTTCCACTGGACAGCCTTTTGTTTTTCAAATTTGTACTATAATGGTTGTTTAATATTAAAAGTATATTTACAGCTAGTTAAGAGTCTTTTCTGAAATTATATTTTTAATTATAATACAAGTTTTTTTATTCTGAAGATGTTAATTTTAATATGTGCTAGTAATCAGATCAGAATACTGCCATTAGGTGATTGAAATAGTTGGAGTACATGCTTGGATGAAGTCCAGAGCTTGAATCTGACTGGGGAGACTTGTCAGCAGGCATGAAGGCAAAAACATAAAAAAAAAAAAAAAAATGGTTATTGACAGTACATTTACATCTTGGTGCAGCTATGTTTTACCTGTAAACTTACTTTCAATAGTTAAACTAGTTGGAGTTTTTTTTTTAAGTTGTTTATCATTATATGCAGTTTTTATGCTTACTTTGGAATATTATTTATGATGATTATTATTATTATTATTATTATTATTATTATTATTACTATCCTTTTTTGCCTAGTTAACTCTACTGACATCATGCTCCTTGCACCCATCTGCCTATGAACGTGTATTTTCCAGATAAATTGTTAGCATACTACTGCAGCCCTGTGTAGAGGGAATGTACTGCTGTGGGCAGGAACACACCAGTATTGAACAATCATCAGTACTGTTTGAAGAAACATATAGTCAGCATATTGAACCAGTCGTGTGTGTAATGTACTGTCAACATGGCGTATCACCACCGTGTGGGGGAACACACCATTAGTATATCACATATCAGTATGTCATGTCAGGAGAAACACACCATCCGCATATCATGTCAGTATGTCATGTCAGAGGGAGCACACCTTCAGCATATCACATGTGAAAATATGCCATGACCATTAGCATATCATATGTCAGTATACCATGTCAGGACAAACACACATTCAGCATATCACATGTCAGTACTCCAAGTCAGGGGGAATACACCATTAGTATATCACATGTCCTATTAATAGCCGTGTCGAGGTTTAAGTCTCCCGCCCTTGTGGCTCTGACGGATCTAGATTTTTTGAGGTGAAGCATATTCATCAAATCTGGGTTTGACATGGCCTTGTATGTTAGGCAAAGGTCTTGACCAATGGATGGGAGATCGCAGATATACCCCAGGGATTACCTCAGTGTCACTGCTCAACAGAGGCACAGCAAAATAATGGGTATAGTTCCCCATACTAAAGGGTGGCGAAGCCACAAATGCCGGCAGATAGCCTAGTATGAACCTATGAACCTATGAACCTATGTCAGTACTCCATGTCAGGGGGAATATACCTGTTAGTATATCACATTGCAGTATGCCATGTCAGGGAGGAACACACCGTCCTCATATCATGTCAGTATGTCATGTCAGAGGGAGCACACCTTCAGCATATCACATGTGAAAATATGCCATGACCATTAGCATATCATGTCAGTATACCATGTCAGGGCAAACACACCTTCAGCATATCACATGTCAGTACTCTAAGTCAGGGGGAATACACCATTAGTATATCACATGTCAGTACACCATGTCAGGAGGAACACACTATTAGCATGTCACATGTTAGTGGGACTACACCTGTTAGTATATCACATGACAGTATGCCATGTCAGAGAGGAACACACTGTCCGCATATCACATGTGAGTATGTCATGTCGGGGGGAACACACCTTCAGTATATCACATGTCAGTATGCCATGTCAGGGGAACATGCTGTCAGCATATCATGTCAGTATCCCATGACCATTAGCATATCACATATTAGCATGCCATGTATGCGACACAGCTTGTGGTAAGGCAGTGAAAAGTGATGTCTGCTAGTGCTTACCCTAGTGTGTGAACAAATGCACACACACACACACACACACACACACACACACACACACACACACACACACACACACACACACACACCTGGTGAAGGCAGCTCTGGTCTCCCAGTTGGTAAGTTGGTGACCATAGCAGGTGTTAGGCTGTGAGTGCAGTGAAACTTGCAGTGGAGCTTCACTAAATCATCATGGAAGAAAGGAAGTGATCCAGCCACATCCCAAGTTATTTAGTTTTAATAACACTGTTCAGAATTTTACTTGTTACAATGTTATTGTTGAGTGGAAGTTTGTTGAGTCTTTTGGATGCCCAGAAGAAGACAGTCTGTGTTTTCTTATAACTGATGTTGAAACCCTTTTTGATGAGCCAAATATAAATCATTGAATGGTTATATGACAGTTCTTTGTTAATATGATTAGAAAAGTGGCCAGCAAGCCAAATGGCCAAAACATCTGCATATGAAGTCCAGCCATTGAAAGGAAGGACAACAGTTATAGTGGATTCATGTATATAGTGAACAGCAGGGGATCCAAGATAGAGCCGAGGGAAAGTCTGTTGCCATTGATTATAGAAAGGAAAGTGAAAGTCCAGCTAGTATCCTGAAGGCTCTGCTGTATATTTTTTTAAAATTTTTTTATTTTACATTTGTTTACCAGGATAGTCCGATTGGATACATGTCCATTTTCAGCGGAGGCCCGAGGAGAAAAGCTCCACATAGTCAAACATACAAAGGTTACACAAGAAGTTAGAAAACAATTAGAATATATAAAAAAAAGTGGTAATATATCTTATGAACATTGGTTTAGTAATGTTCCCTAGTAGGGACTTACAGTTCTCATGGACAGACACAATTACAAGTAAGATTGTAACTCACAGTTAGTCCCTAGTAGGGACTCACAGTTCTCATGGACAGACGCAATTACAAGTAAGATTGGATACATAGCATGGTGATGTAGTTAGATGTTATGATAATCATTGATTATGCTATGACAATTACTGATTATGCTATTGTTTTATAACTTAATCCGGGTTGGTACATGGGCATAGCCAGTTCAATTTGAGATACTGTTTGAGGTTTTTTTGAAGAGACTTTTGAAGGATTGTAGGGTTATATAGTTTGGCAAGGCATTCCAGGTTTTGCCAACAAAGTTGGCGAACAGGGATTCACCAGCTGAGTTATTAGCTTTGTGGGTTTGGACCAGTAATTTGACAGCTGACCGTAGGGATGTCAGGTTGCTATATGGATTAATAATATTTATAATGGAGGTGGTACAAAACTTTGTGCGCTATTATGAGTTGATTAAATTGAATTAAGCTGGGAAGCTCTAGCCATTCTAGTTGTTTCAGGTTCTGGCAGTGATGGGTTCTATAGGTGGAGCCAGTGACGAATCTGGAAATATGGTTGTAGGTATGAGACAACTTACTAGTTTGGTTTTATTGAGGTTAGAGAGTACAGGTGAGGCATATAAAAGAGTAGAGATTAGGTGTGATCGAGCGATTTCAGTACTAGCCAGTGGGGTTAAGAGTGTCTGGTTTCTATAAATTGATCCAAGCTTATTGATGGTCTGTATGGTTTTGTTGACCTGTAGGTCAAATTTGAGATTATTGTCTATGATAACCCCTAGAAGTTTAGTGTGTTGATCTGGGGAGATAGTGGTGCCATTGTTAGACGTGACAGAATGAAAGTGTGGCAGATCTACTAGTGGGGGTGAAGAGTAGAAGTTTAGTTTTATTGTGGTTCAGTAGTAGGCATTGGTTGGTGAGCCAGTTCTCAGTAGTGTTAAATGTATTTTGGGTTAATATTTGTAGTTCGGATGAGGAGGTGGCTAAACAGATGAGAGTGGAATCATCTGCATATTGAATGCAGGTAGCTTTAGGGATAGCAGTGTGAAGATTATTGATAAAAATAGAGAAGAGTAGTGGGCCTAGTATGGAGCCTTGAGGGACACCAAGTGTGAGAGGTAGCTGACTGGAGAGTTTGCCCTGCCATAGTACGGCCTGTTGTTTACCAGTTAGGTAGGACTGAAACCACTGGATAGTGTGCGTGTTGAGGGAAATGGATTTTAGAGAAAGAATGAGAAGTTCATGGTTGACCATGTCAAAGGCTTTTGATAGGTCAAGGAAGAGGGCGGAGGTTTAGCCTATTGTCATTTCTGTTATTGTTTATGGCATTAGTAAAGGAAAGGAGGGCTGAGGTGGTGCTGTGGTATGGCCAGAAGCCATCCGTGGGAGTTGGATAGTAAGTTATTCTGTGTAAGGTATTGCATTAGTTGCTTGTGTACACATTTCTCCATTATTTTGGCTAGTGGGGAAAGAATGGCAATGGGTCTATAGTTGGATATGTCTGAGGAGCTACCACCTTTATGGAGTGGGATGACGTGGGATATTTTCCAGAGGGAGGGGATAGCATTTTTGGATAAGGTTCTGTTGATGAGGATAGATAATGGGATATGCAGTGGCATCTGCAGCTATTTGTAGGTACTCTGCAGGGAGGAGGTCAGCAGTGAGGGTGGTAGGTTTTAGTTTTTTTAGAAGAATTTTGATAAAACTAGTTGATATTGGTTGGAGGCTAAATTTGGGGTGATTTGTGGATAAATTAGGCATGTGGTTTAAGTTTGTGGAGGTTAGGTGATTTGCTAGGGATTGGATTGTTTCGGTGAAAAAGTTATTATAAGCGCTAGCTATGGTCTCTAGGAAACTATGGGTATGGTTAGCCGGGGTTGGGGTGGTAGAATGCCCTGGATGAAGTAGTTGATTTAAGCCTGCCCAGAACTTTTGGGGGGTTTTTTTGGTGTTTTTGTAGGAGAGTATGGTAGAAGCATTTTTTATCCAGTAAAATAGATTTTTTTGTGTCATTCCTGAGTTAACAATATTTTAGATGGTCAGGTGGGGCTTTGGTTGTTCTCCAGCTGGCCCAGGCTCTGTTTCTATCTTTGATTTTAGATTTGGTCTCTTTTGTGAGCCATGGTGCTGTGTTTGATCTAGATTTTATTGTATGTGCTGGAGCATGGGAATCAAGGATACTTAGGAATTTAATGTTAAAGCGAGCTACAGCCTCTTCTAATGGTAGATTTTTTTTGTTTTGACCAGTCAGCTGTTTGTAGTTCATTTAGGAATATTGCGGTGTCAAGGTTTTTTCAGTTTCTCACTGTTTTATATTTGGTCTGGTGAGAGTTTCCTACCTTATGTTTTATGATATAGGTCAGAAAATGGTCACTAAGGTTGTCAGGGAGAGTGCCAGCAGTATACAGTTGGGGTTGGTTGTTAACTAGGATCCAGTCCAGGATACTTTCCCTGCTGGTCAGTTTGTTTATCCTAGTGGGAGAGGTTATGGACTGTTTAAACCCAGATAAGTTTATAGGAGTGAGGGGGGGTTCAGAGGAGCAGGGGTGCCAGTCGGTGTTAAAGTCACCAAGAACTATGGTTTCTTGGGGATAAGTAGTGGATAACCAGTACAGGATATCCTCTAGGGTATTTAAGTTGTTTCCTGGTGGAATGTATCCACAGACAATGTTTAAACATTTGTCCTGGTTAATCTGTAATTTGGTTATGAGGAGTTCAGCATTGTTGAATTGGGGTGGTTGAATGGTGTCTCTATTAACAGTTAGAGTGTTTTTGTAAAGGACTGCTATCCCACCTCCTTTCTTAGTAGCACGGTCTAACTGGTGTATATTATATCCTGGGGGTAGTATCTCATTGTCGGTAGTACTAGGTTTTCGCCAGGTTTCCGTAAGACACATGAGGTCTGGGGAGTGGGTTGTTAGGAGGCGGTGTAGGTTGGGAATCTTATTGTTAAAACTTCTAATATTTAGGTGAAATGCTAGGAGGGAACTAGTGGGAGTAAAAAGGGGTAGCTTGACTGTGGGGGTTGTGGTAGGGGAGTGGAGGTTATTGGGAGAGGGTGGGCCAGGGTTGGGATGGATATCCCCGTGTGCTATAAGGTTATAATGACAGGATATTCTAAGCTTTAGGAGTTTGTTTATTAGTTTTATATAGTCTTTGTCTTTAGGATTGTGTTTTGTTTTACAGGGGTAATATATTATTGAGGGTCGTATATTTGGTTTGCTGGGGATGGCACAGTGTTTGGTGTTATGTGTGTAGTCATGGGTGTCTGTTTGACCTTGTGGGTAGTGAATACCATGGTCAAGTATTTGTTCATAGGCAGTAAGATGGTAAAATAGAAACAGTATAGGCATTAGGGTAATTAGTGTTTTTTTACTTGTTTGCATTTTGTTGGGAGGGGTGGGCCAAATTTGATGGTTGATTGTGCTAACAGGGTGTGGAAGAATAGAAGAGAAGAAAAATGGGTGTGGGGGAGGGATGTTCAATGATTGGATCTTAATATGAGGGGAGGGGCTGAGCATAGTTTAAATGTAGGAGTAGTGGGGGCAGGTAGGAATTGGAGGCAGGGAGGGGTGCAGAGCGAGCCTGAGTGCAGTGAGCGGAGCGGGGCTAACACTGACTCCAAGTATTTCCCTAGGCTTATGGTATGTTAAGGTAACATTTTGGCTGTATTTAGATTTGTTTCTTTTTACACCAAATTTTAGGCTATTTTTAATCTATAGGTTATACACTTGCAGGATAAATTAATAGCTGCAGGGTATAATTTTCTGGGCTATGTGAGGGAGTGCAGGGTGAAATTACTGTTGTGGCAGTTTACCCTGTTTGAGGAAAAATGGAGGTGGGGAAGAGAGAAGGCAGTAGGAGTGGTTAGAGGGGGGACTTGATTGACTCAAGACACGACACCAGAGGTAAGTTTAATGTAAGGGCCTAAAACCTGCACTAAGCACTTAATGTTATTTATGTTTAGCAGGAAAGACAGACAAACAGTATACACTTTTGAGGACTTTTACAAGGGTTACTTGTTCAATGTCAGATAAGTAAAACTTTGATACAGGAAATCTATGTTTGTGTAGAAAGCCAGAAAGATATAAGGCATACCTGTAAAAATTAGGGTCAGAGACACTAATGTAAGAGTCAGTGTACTTTAGTTACATGGGAAGGAGGTAAACACTCAAGTAGAAAAGAGCCCTATGGCTGACCAAAATAGTGACTTGCTTAGTTGCACAGCAATTTAAGAGTAAGCTTAACAAATGTTTATATATATATATATATATATATATATATATATATATATATATATATATATATATATATATATATATATATATATATATATATATATATATATGTGTATATAAGGATGAAGCCCTGACTATACTGTAAGTGAACTGAGATCATTTAATGATCAAGGTGCTACAGAAGCCAGCTGGGGATAGAAATGAATGACACCAGAAATATGTGTTGAACTCTTCCAGGTGAAGGTTTTGGGGCATGTGTCTTAGAACACTAACTCTGTCTACAGTCCTTAAACGTGTTGATCTCTTCCAGGTGAAGGTTTTGGGGCATGTGTCTTAGAACACAAACTCTGTCTACAGTCCTTAAACGTGTTGAACTCTTCCAGGTGAAGGCTTTGGGCATGTGTCTTAGAACACAAACTCTGTCTACAGTCCTTAAACGCATTGAACTCTTCCAGGTGAAGGTTTTGGGGCATGTGTCTTAGAACACAAACTCTGCCTACAGTCCTTAAACGTGTTGAACTCTTCCAGGTGAAGGTTTTGGGGCATGTGTCTTAGAACACTAACTCTGTCTACGGTCCTTAAACGTGTTGAACTCTTCCAGGTGAAGGTGTTGGGACATGTGTCTTAGAACACAAACTCTGTCTACAGTCCTTAAACGTGTTGAACTCTTCCAGGTGAAGGTTTTGGGGCATGTGTCTTAGAACACTAACTCTGTCTACAGTCCTTAAACGTGTTGAACTCTTCCAGGTGAAGGTTTTGGGCATGTGTCTTAGAACACTAACTCTGTCTACAGTCCTTAAATGTGTTGAAATCTTCCAGGTGAATGTTTTGGGGCATGTGTCTTAGAACACAAACTCTGTCTACAGTCTTTAAACGTGTTGAACTCTTCCAGGTGAAGGTTTTGGGGCATGTGTCTTAGAACACAAACTCTGTCTACAGTCTTTAAACGTGTTGATCTCTTCCAGGTGAAGGTTTTGGGGTATGTGTCTTAGAACACTAACTCTGTCTACAGTCCTTAAACGCATTGAACTCTTCCAGGTGAAGGTTTTGGGGCATGTGTCTTAGAACACTAACTCTGTCTACAGTCCTTAAACGTGTTGAACTCTTCCAGGTGAAGGTTTTGGGGCATGTGTCTTAGAACACAAACTCTGTCTACAGTCCTTAAACGTGTTGAACTCTTCCAGGTGAAGGTTTTGGGGCATGTGTCTTAGAACACAAACTCTGTCTACAGTCCTTAAACATGTTGAACTCTTCCAGGTGAATGTTTTGGGGCATGTGTCTTAGAACACAAACTCTGTCTACAGTCCTTAAACATGTTGAACTCTTCCAGGTGAAGGTTT
This sequence comes from Protopterus annectens, assembly GCF_019279795.1. Taxonomy (NCBI): domain Eukaryota; kingdom Metazoa; phylum Chordata; order Ceratodontiformes; family Protopteridae; genus Protopterus; species Protopterus annectens. The sequence goes on along the minus strand of NC_056744.1, from coordinate 86,762,656 downwards.
TGGGGCATGTGTCTTAGAACACAAACTCTGTCTACAGTCCTTAAACGTGTTGAACTCTTCCAGGTGAAGGTTTTGGGGTATGTGTCTTAGAACACTAACTCTGTCTACAGTCCTTAAACGCATTGAACTCTTCCAGGTGAAGGTTTTGGGGCATGTGTCTTAGAACACTAACTCTGTCTACAGTCTTTAAACGTGTTGAACTCTTCCAGGTGAAGGTTTTGGGGCATGTGTCTTAGAACACAAACTCTGTCTACAGTCCTTAAACGCATTGAACTCTTCCAGGTGAAGGTTTTGGGGCATGTGTCTTAGAACACTAACTCTGTCTACAGTCTTTAAACGTGTTGAACTCTTCCAGGTGAAGGTTTTGGGGCATGTGTCTTAGAACACTAACTCTGTCTACAGTCCTTAAACGCGTTGAACTCCTCCAGGTGAAGATGTTTAGGCATGTGTCTTAGAACACAAACTCTGTCTACAGTCCTTAAACGTGTTGAACTCTTCCAGGTGAAGGTTTTGGGGCATGTGTCTTAGAACACTATCTCTGTCTACAGTCCTTAAACGTGTTGAACTCTTCCAGGTGAAGGTTTTGGGGCATGTGTCTTACAACACAAAGTCTGTCTACAGTCCTTAAACGTGTTGAACTCTTCCAGGTGAAGGTTTTGGGGCATGTGTCTTAGAACACAAACTCTGTCTACAGTCCTTAAACATGTTGAACTCTTCCAGGTGAAGGTTTTGGGGCATGTGTCTTAGAACACAAACTCTGTCTACAGTCCTTAAACGTGTTGAACTCTTCCAGGTGAAGGTTTTGGGGTATGTGTCTTAGAACACTAACTCTGTCTACAGTCCTTAAACGCATTGAACTCTTCCAGGTGAAGGTTTTGGGGCATGTGTCTTAGAACACTAACTCTGTCTACAGTCTTTAAACGTGTTGAACTCTTCCAGGTGAAGGTTTTGGGGCATGTGTCTTAGAACACAAACTCTGTCTATAGTCCTTAAACGCATTGAACTCTTCCAGGTGAAGGTTTTGGGGCATGTGTCTTAGAACACTAACTCTGTCTACAGTCTTTAAACGTGTTGAACTCTTCCAGGTGAAGGTTTTGGGGCATGTGTCTTAGAACACTAACTCTGTCTACAGTCCTTAAACGTGTTGAACTCTTCCAGGTGAAGGTTTTGGGGCATGTGTCTTAGAACACTATCTCTGTCTACAGTCCTTAAACGTGTTGAACTCTTCCAGGTGAAGGTTTTGGGGCATGTGTCTTACAACACAAAGTCTGTCTACAGTCCTTAAATGTGTTGAACTCTTCCAGGTGAAGGTTTTGGGACACAAACTCTGTCTACAGTCCTTAAACATGTTGAACTCTTCCAGGTGAAGGTTTTGGGGCATGTGTCTTAGAACACAAACTCTGTCTACAGTCCTTAAATGCATTGAACTCTTCCAGGTGAAGATGTTGGGGCATGTGTCTTAGAACACAAACTCTGTCTACAGTCCTTAAACGTGTTGAACTCTTCCAGGTGAAGGTTTTGGGGCATGTGTCTTAGAACTAGGGTTGCCACCTTTTCAAATGGCCAAAGTGGGACATTTTTGGTACAAACATCAGATTTTACAGGCCGACACATACCCAAGGTCAGTACAAAGGACAGAACTTAACTTTTTTGCCTAAATAAAAGCTTATTCTTGTAGCATTTTAGTTGCTTATTCTGTTTCTTATAACATTTAGGTATTTTAGATACAGAATAACTGTTTTATGCAACTATTGCATAAAATATAGGAAATAATTTTGCCCTAAAATCTCAGGACATTTGCCATTTTTACAATTTTTTGTCAGGACACAACTGCCCAAAGAGGGACTGTCCCTCGCAAAGTGGGACAGGTGGTAACCCTACTTAGAACACTAACTCTGTCTACAGTCCTTAAACATGTTGAACTCTTCCAGGTGAAGGTTTTGGGGCATGTGTCTTAGAACACAAACTGTATACAGTCCTTAAACGTGTTGAACTCTTCCAGGTGAAGGTTTTGGGGCATGTGTCTTAGAACACAAACTCTGTCTACAGTCCTTAAACATGTTGAACTCTTCCAGGTGAAGGTTTTGGGGCATGTGTCTTAGAACACAAACTCTGTCTACAGTCCTTAAACGCATTGAACTCTTCCAGGTGAATGTTTTGGGCATGTGTCTTAGAACACAAACTGTGTCTACAGTCCTTAAACGTGTTGAACTCTTCGAGGTGAAGGTTTTGGGGCATGTGTCTTAGAACACAAACTCTGTCTACAGTCCTTAAACGTGTTGAACTCTTCCAGGTGAAGGTTTTGGTCATGTGTCTTAGAACACAAACTCTGTCTACAGTCCTTAAATGCGTTGAACTCCTCCAGGTGAAGGTTTTGGGGCATGTGTCTTAGAACACTAACTGTCTACAGTCCTTAAACGTGTTGAACTCTTCCAGGTGAATGTTTTGGGGCATGTGTCTTAGAACACAAACTCTGTCTACAGTCCTTAAACGTGTTGAACTCTTCCAGGTGAATGTTTTGGGGCATGTGTTTTAGAACACAAACTCTGTCTACAGTCCTTAAACGCATTGAACTCTTCCAGGTGAATGTTTTGGGCATGTGTCTTAGAATACAAACTCTGTCTACAGTCCTTAAACGTGTTGAACTCTTCGAGGTGAAGGTTTTGGGGCATGTGTCTTAGAACACAAACTCTGTCTACAGTCCTTAAACGTGTTGAACTCTTCCAGGTGAAGGTTTTGGTCATGTGTCTTAGAACACAAACTCTGTCTACAGTCATTAAACGCGTTGAACTCTTCCAGGTGAAGGTTTTGGGGCATGTGTTTTAGAACACAAACTCTGCCTACAGTCCTTAATGTGTTGAACTCTTCCAGGTTAAGGTTTTGGGGCATGTGTCTTAGAACACAAACTCTGTCTACAGTCCTTAAACGTGTTGAACTCTTCCAGGTGAAGGTTTTGGGGCATGTGTCTTAGAACACAAACTCTGTCTACAGTCCTTAAACGCGTTGAACTCTTCCAGGTGAAGGTTTTGGGCATGTGTTTTAGAACACTAACTCTTGTCTACAGTCCTTAAACGCCTTGAACGCTTCCAGGTGGAGGTTTTGGGGCATGTGTCTTAGAACTCAAACTCTGTCTACAGTCCTTATGCTAACTGGACATGGATGGAGGCACTATCTAAGAGGGGGCTATTGGAGTATCATGATTGATGGGAGCAGGTGACCAGCCCTTCTTTTTCCCCATTACAACCCCAGTCTATGGCATCTTGTGGGCATGTGTAAGGAAAGGAAGTGCTTTAGAAAAAGGTTTGTGTTAGCTGCTCGCCCCTCACCCCATAAAGCAGAGGTAATCCAGAGGGCTTGAGTGAAATCTGGTATCCCACTTTTCACCCGGAGGGTGACTGGACTAATAAGAAACAGAGTTGAAAGGATTAGTCGAGATAAAATCACTGCAGCTAGCAGATCTAGTAGACTCTCTCTCTGATGCCTTCCCTGTGGGAGGAATAAAGACACCTTGTTGAAGTTTCTAGCACTTTATTCTGTTAAGTAGGTAGTTGGACAAGGGTTCTTGTTCTAATTTATCTTCTTATTTAACTGAAGTAACTACTGGAAACTTTAACAAGGTGTCTTTATTCTGCTCACAGGGAGTGTATCAGAGAGAGAGAGAGAGTCACCTAGATCTGCTAGTGGCAGTGATTTTATCTGGACTAATCCTCACTCCATAACGGGGAACAATTTGGAAGTAGTGTCTGCAATGTTGCAATAGCTTGATGTTAACGAGGCCTGGAGGAGAAAAAAAAATATCAGCAAAAAAAGTTCTTCTGTCCAGCTAGCTCCTGAGCATTGTGAGGCAGTATAGTTCCATTTCTGCATGCTAATTTCTTACAAACACATTTCTGGTCAAGACTGACTACTACTGTCATTTTAATAACGACCATTCTGGTTAGTTTACTGCTATCCGTCTGTCTTCAGGTATTGTTAGTCAGTGAAACAAGTGCAGTGGCCACTATGTGGCGATGTGGTCACTGTGAATGTCATGTCACAAAGACATGCATTTGGAGCATTTCTCCCCAGGCCACGGCTGAAAATTGGCTTTGTTCCAAGTCGTACTTTCCCAGTTAACAAATGTTAAATAAATAAAAATAAAATAATAATGTTTGTTTTGATACAGAAGATAATGGCCAGATGGCATTTTAGTTTTGATGAAACTGCTTTTTCAAGAATTCTGGAAAAGTGGTATAAAAGTGAAGTTGTTTTGTTACATTGCACAAACATGTAAGGACCTACTATAGGGAAGAAGATTACAAGAGGTGGTTTCCAGAGCTCATGGAAAACAACAAAGGGCTGAGAAGCATTAACGATATACATTGAAGAAATAAAGTCATCACAGCTCGTAGAGAATTTAGGACACAGACCTGATATATCTGCTCTGTCATGGGTTGGACTGGGTTTTAATCAGTTGTTTACTTCTCTTAGTGTAATTGAATAGAAGAAAACATGGTGTAAAACCAAAGCAGGTGAAGCCTGTAATGGCTAAGTGGTGTGCCTCCACTAATCTCATAAGGAAACAGCAAATATACTGGCCACAAACGGAACACCTCTGCCTGTTGGCCATTATGTTTGAGACAGATGTCAGGCATGGGATTTGCTTTCATATAATCTGGGGTATATTTAGGAGGTTGTTTTTTTTTTTTTTTGTTATAGCTGCTGTTAAGCTTTATTATTATCCTAACTGTATTTCTCAATTTCTCATATGCATTTCTTTGCTTTACTTTTTACTACAGTTTACAACATAAAGCTGTTTTATATTGCTTTAACAGTTACCAATGCTGTGTGTTTTGTGGTCATTTTCAGAGGTATAGAGGTTCCTCTTTAGTTGGCAGAAGTGTTGGCATTCGTTCAGTATCTCATTCCATAATTAAAAGTTTGTTTACAAGGAGGAAGTTAAATTATTAACTTATAGCAATGGATTTACTTTAGGAATCTTTTCACATTTATACTGCTGAGGCTTCTTTTTCTTTTTTCTGTCTGTTGATTTCTAGTCATCATTCCTTTATGTGTATTTACTATGCATTTCTGAAACAAAGCGAAAAAATATATTATTGTCATTCTTACTGACAGTGAAAAGTTTGTGGTTATTTGCATGGTGTCATAGGCATCCTTTATTTATACAATTACTGCGAGAAGTGATTTCTTAAATTTAATCGCAATCTCTCCATCACTAGTGTCCATACGCAGGTGTGTGTGTGTGTGTGTGTGTGTGTGTGTGTGTGTGTGTGTGTGTGTGTGTGTGTGTGTGTGTGTGTGTGTGTGCACATGTGTGTCAGCACTATATATGTGTATATTTGTCTGTGTGTGTATATATATATATATATATATATATATATATATATATATATATATGGGTCCACTTTGTAATTTTGAAATACTGAAATACCGAAATTCAGTATTTCGAAATCACAAAGCCGAAAACCCAAGCACAACACACAAATGCGAAAACACACAACCGCGAAATTCAAAATCCCAGCACTATGCTACTCATACAGTACACACATAAACAAACACAAAACTCCCCCCCACAATCAGACACATGCATCTAAACTACATATAAGCAGGCACCCCTGCGCCCCCCCACACCCCCCTACTTATATATTCTAACTCCGAGACCGCACAAACAGAAACACAAACGAAACTCACACACACACATGTTACAGTCCCTCACACACACACACATCACAGTAACAACACACTTAGGCACACTAAAGCCCCTAACCAACATACTTAAACACACAAACTTACCTAAATTAAACCCAAACATCCACACCGCTCCAGCAGAAATGGAAATTCAAACTCTCTGTGCATCAGGATTTTGGATTTCGCACGTCTGCCGGTTTCGGAACTTTGAGTATTCGGCTTTGTGATTTCG
>NC_056744.1:86679236-86749236 GCF_019279795.1 Protopterus annectens | reverse complement strand
CTATGTGTACCTTATTTAAGCATAGGTGGTTGCAGCGGCACAGAGGTGTGCATCATGCACAATTGAGCACCAATGACATTAACATACTCAGTTAAGCAGCAGCTGTTTTTCATAGGTGCTAATTACAGCATAAGCAGGTGTTTTCCAGGACAGTGGAGCTATTCAACAAGAAGCATCCATGTCGCCTATATTCTATTTTTTCCTGAATACGTCAATACCATTTGAAGTAGAGACAAGGACATTTTAGCCCTGAAATAAAATTGTGTCAACTGCTGCATTTGCAAGGTAAGTCCTGAACTTACAATGTATTCCTTAATAATATTATGGCATATCCTTGTATTTCTTAATTTGGTGCAGTAATCAAATAGTGGTGGATTTGTACAGAAAGTAACTTAGCGTGCGACAGCAGACACTTATTTTACTTATATGTGTCCATTATTAAGTTTGTTTTTCTTATTCTTCTTATTTTTAATTGCACTTTTTCATGATGAGTCACATAGTGCAAATATTGGAAGTGAGGAATGTTTGTGTTTATGTGGTTTTCGTGAAGCATGGCAGACCACCTAGGAAGCAGACAGCGAAAAATAGAAACCAATTAATGCCCTTGATCATCATGAAAACCCAGCCTGGAGTGCAGAGGGTACTTGGTTCTAGTTCAGAGTGTGCAACCTTTGTTTTACTGCTGTGACATTACAGTTTACAGCAATGAAGTGCAACACAGACAACTGTTTCCTCAACATTCTTGTGGCAACAGGTGTAAGTATAGGACCACTATACACATGGCCCTGAGTTTGAATACAGCATATTCCATGCAGTATTACTTTTAATGAAGGAGTTATCTATGTATTATCACATTTATGATCAAATCTATGACTGCAGGTATACTGTACACTATAGTCCTGTCAATGTATTCCTGCTATTTGGACTGGCATGGCTTTAACTTTTGTGAAAAATACATACACAACTGCCTATACATACAATTGCTTGCCACGGTTGCATTCTGCTTGGCAGACGTTAGCAATGCAGCTCGTGTTTGTACACCACTTACCTATGTGCAAACAGTTGTAACTCACATGCATGAACACTTTGTTAACATCTTTCAAATCCGCTGTTCACTGTTCTATGGAACTGTATATATGATGCTTTCTTATTGGTGTTTATTGTTCATTTCCTTTCTATGACCTAAAACTACATATGAAAACATTGCAAACTAAGGGCATGATCTAACTATATGTCATATATTTACAATACATCCATGTATTGCCCCCCACACCAAGCAGTACAACCCTGGGGCCGCAGTATTTTTTCCACACATATATCAACCACACTACAAAATGTAATACATAATGTTGTGTGGTAACTCATGGACAGTTCCAGTTTGTGGAGCTCACAGCCTTGTTCTGCTAAACTCAAACATTCACCTATGTTCAAGAAGGGTACTTCTGTTTTTACAGCTAGGCTTCTACACACCGTAGTGCTGGTAGGCTACTGGCATCATATAAACCTATGAATCTATGTGTCTATGCAGGCCTCCCAACTTGTTATCCCCCACATGGCCTTCTGATGTAATTTATTATAAGTTCACCTGCAGTCTTGTATAAATCAGACTTGTGCTGCGGTGCTTACATAAAGCACTGAGTTCTGTAATCTGTGTACTTAGATAGGTAGATGTTCTGTTCTCACTGCATTCAACTGTGTGAGCGTGTCTAGCCAGAAGAGCAAGTATGTATCCTGAAGTTACCATCCCAATCCCATAAACTGGCAGTATTTTGATACATGCCATTGCCTACAGATCCATTTCAGGCAGGCCTCCTAATTCTTCACTCTAACATGCACTGCTAATGTCATCCACTATAAGTTGGCTGTAGCCATGTAAAATGCATTACTTGTGTTAAATACTGTGTTCGGTAGTCTGTACACTTAGGTAGAGAGTTCAGTTCTCACTGCAGTCAACTTGGTGTATGTGTGCCTTTAGTCAGCAGTGTATATGTGCTATCCTGCAGTTACTTCTCCAGTGGTATGGCTTGCCAGTATTTTGATACTTACACAAGCCTATGAATCCATTTCATGCAGCCCTACAAACTCTTGTCTCCTACATGGCCTGCTGATGTCATCTACTATAAGTTCACCTGCACTCCTATATAAATCAAACTTGTGTCATGGCGCTTGCATCAAGTACTGTATTCTGTAGTCTGTGAACTTAGGCGGGGGTTTTGTTCTCACTGCAGTCAAGTGTGTGTGTGTGTGTGTGTGTGTGTGTGTGTGTGTGTGTGTGTGTGTGTGTGTGTGTGTGTGTGTGTGTGTGTGTGTGTGTGAAAGAAAGCTGTAACTTGACATTACAGAGAAAATTTTACACCATCATGTGGGACACTGTTACTACCATATGCTCAACAGACAATGCTGATGTCATTGGCCATATCAGATTTTTGCATGTGCAGCCATCCCACCAGGGCATGATCAGACACTGGCCTGGAGGCCAGGCAGATATCACCTCATCCGATACCAGATTGATTACAGTGATGTGTCTTTTAATCTATCTACATACACAGTGGAAAATGAAGGGCAAGCTGGATATCAACCTCTGTGTCAGATTCAACTTCTGGACCCCCCGCAACTGTGCCTCAGTTTTACCACTATCATCATCAGTGTCTCCTGAGACACTGACATCAGTTGGCACAGAGCCCACACTCCCACTGTCATGATCACCTGCGGTAAAAAGGAAGAGACATGTAAATACATTAATGCCTGCACTACTATGGTGCAATATATGCTAAACAACTAACAGTGCTGTCACTATTACAGACAGTACAGAAATACATGCAACAGACCTAAAATGACACATTTTGATATTTCATTAAACTGATCTGCAGTACTGATATAAATTTGTTTGGCTTACCATCTGCAGGAGGCATATCTTGCTGAACTCCTGATTATGGAAGATGTTAAGCAACAGGTAAGGGCAACATCATCATATTTAACAGTAAAACGGGGGGTAATACGTGTACTCCTCTATATCTGCATTAACTCTACTTTCAACAAGAACATGGCTGACAGTTCCAAATTAAGCTTATTACTGTAGCAATCCTTAACCCCCCCAAAAAAAAGACGTTACACAGTAACATTTATGTCAATTGTTTTACTATACAACAGCACTCAACTGGTCATATAACAAAATCTACTTGGAAGCTCCTCTTGGGACTCAGAAGTGGTGCCCATGTCAAGGACATACTGTGGTCCACTCTGCTGTGAGTTCTCATGATGGAGGATATTCACCAGGAACTCTTCATTGGGGGAAAGTGATGGTTCTGTAGCAGGCCCTCCCCTGGTTATCCTTTGGACTCAGGCAACTGCAGCGGCTCAACTCTGTGCAGTGGTAATCATGTCAGTGGCCCTGTGCAGCATCTGTTCATATGTTAGACTATGGCTACCCTCAGAACTAATGTTCTCAGCAATGTGCTGCCATAATTATAGCTTAAGTGCCATATTGGGCTGACCCTTTCCCAGCAGAAATGTCCCATATTGGTGGAGAGTGACAACAATTATGTTGTTTTCCACATCGCTGAATGGGGGTGTCTTCCTCGCTATCATTGCTTGTGTCCTAAAAGATAACTGAATGGTAATACACATAAGTATCACATAACTACAAAGTGACTGTTTCCAGATTAAACAGTAAAGGTAGCCAATCAGTATTACCCACTAGAGAAAACATAAAACAGTCTACAGATGTGAAATACTAACAGATAGGATGCAAAACAAGGAGAGTAGCAAGCCCAACATATCCTTGTTTGTGCCATAGCAATAACTCAACTGTGCTCCCCCCAAAAGAATAGTCCATTCTAGTTTGCTACATAAAAGCAACTCTTCTTTGTTCCCACCCACAAAAAAATAGGAAATGAACCATTTGTACATATTTAGCACACAGTATTCTATGTTTATGTATTGTGAATCATGTGTACTTCTGAAATGGCTTGACAAACAAGGCCATGCTATCAGTACTCTTCTAAGTAATGTATACAGATAAAAGTATAAAAGCTGTTGCTTCACATTATTCATAAATATATTCCAGCATATGCATTACGTAGGTAACAAAATGGGAGCATACCCATACTCCTCTGTAAAGATATCTTGTGAAGAAATACACTTCTGTGAAGTCCTGCAAACATGTAGCAAGTATCCTCCCCATCACTTTGGCTAGCTACACATTTGCCCTTTTATAATGCAGCAGGTTAGTAATGGACTGCATCTGTCGTAGCCTGTATTTTCAGAGATGCTAACTGCAACATAATCAGCTGAACTGCATGTTAATCAACCAATCTGGTGCTATTCAACAAGTTATAAAGCATCCATGTAGACTCCATGCTGTTCTTTCCTGTGGATTTCAAAAGTTGTGGAATGCAGACACAGAAAGTCTACGCAGACAGAATGTTAGGCGCTGCTACTTTAATCCACTTCTATGTGCTAGAGGCTGCAGACAATGCTGCTTCTGCTGCCAGTAGGCCTAGGCTGAGATGTAGATGAGTTTTCATGTCACATCCAGCTTATCACAGCATACATGACGTGGATATGGTCTCTGTAGTGATTGCTACATTGTTCAGCAATGCCGGGGAGACTGGTAACACTGGTCAAAGCCTGTGAAAGACTTTTCTATGACTCTGACTTGTACTTTGAGCCACAATAGTTCCTTTGCAATAGCTTGGGCCCATGTTCATTCACTAGGATTCCAACAAACACTTTGGACTCCTGGACACTCCATCTTTGATCATAGAATTTCAAACCCTCTCCATGAACACCTGCCATGCCTACTGCAGATGAAGACCAATGCAGAATGATGTGTTCCCACCCATTGCAGATCTTGCACTTACTGAGATTGTGCACTTTTTGGTTTTGCAACATTTGAAAATGTTGCGCATCACTTACCATTGTGCAAACACGGTACTCAAGGGTGCACATTGGCAGACAACATGTTTGTGTGATGGCCAATAGTATTAGCTGTAAGCATCCAGTTTATGTCTGTGGCTGTCTGAGTCATGTCTGCAGCCTAGGTGGTTCATTCATCTAGTTTGTGCACTGCTGTGTTTCACTCAAACCACATGAACACAGCCAAACACATTTGTGTTAAGTGGCGCATCTCGTAAACACTGCCCCAAAAAAAAAAACAAAATGCAGAAATAGTTGAAATGAGGTAAAACAACCTATGGCAGTGCCTCAAACAAATTTTAATGAAGAAAAAAGATAGGGAAAACCAATTACTGTGCTGTCCTACAATCCGCTTTTGAGGCTAGCAATCTTACATGGAAATGCTATCCACAATGCATTCATATTAGAGGTTTCACAGCCAGCAACTCTGGTGAGAGCTATGAAACCTTGCTTATGTATGCTTTTCCTCATTAATATGGATGGTGCAAGGCCATGTGATGAACAACATTGCGTACACAAAAATACTCCGTGAAGGCTCTGCACAAAACCTACATGGAGTTTATTGAATCCTGGTGAGTGTGTATTTCCCATGACCACGTCCACACCTTATTCATATGTTCCATTTTATTTGTGGGTGTACACATTTGAGTCTATGTCTATTCAGTGATAAAACTGCCAATTGCGCCTTTTCTGAAAAAAAAAAGGATTACATTTCCAAACCAGCAAGGAGAAAAGAGTACACAAACAGCATTTCTGCAATCTTTCCTCCCGTCATACTCACATAGAGCTGGGCAAATCTAAATATTACTAACTCTGAAACTTCACTACTTCTAGTGATTCATGGTCTTACTCTGTTAAAATGGAATTTTTTTTTAGATGAAACACGAAAATCAATAAAATAAAGTAATAAAGTACGATTCCTTTGTTGAGAAAATTCTAATCAACAAACTGCGTGACTCACATTTATCCATGTGTATGCTGTGCAAGAAATCTGTGTGAGCAGCACTGGAGGTTAAGACTGTGAGTTGCTTACAAGGCCATCCACCCACAACCACTTTTTTCCAATTTTTGCACATGGGGTTGAGGTGTCACTTCAACAGAGACAATTATCTAAAAGCAAGTTCTACACCACTGGGTGGCTAGCCCTGCTGCTGTAGTTCATCCACACCACACATTTGAATGCAAGCTCACACCTATGGCCAATTTAGAGTGTCTAATACACCTACTGCATGTGTTTCAAATGCAGAAAGAAACCAGAGCACCCAGAGGAAACTCACATGAACACAGAGAGGACACGCAGACTCTGCACAGAAGGCAACCCAGCTGAGAATTGAACCGGAGAACCTCTTGCTGTGAGGCAACAATGCTATCCACCGCACCAATGTGTGAGTGTCACCCCTTAATCTCAGACTGATCCTCTCACTACTCTCCACTTGCACACTATGACTGCAACATGCCTTTTAACTAGTGTTCATGGACTGTCCCTTAGAACAGCCATGTTACTTAGTATGCTTATATGCTTAACAACTAGAGAAGAACAAAAGTAAAGCTTGAAAGACTGAATGGTACAGAGAAGAGTATGCTCATTTTCAGTCATCTTTAAATCAGCTGAATACTTCACATTGATAAGTATCAGTGTTATTTAGGTCTGAAGGAGACCTTAGTGCTGAAATGAGTTACTTGGTAGTAAATGTGGAAGGCAGATACACACTATAATATGCTTGCTTGGAGACTTTGACATTGTGAAAAATCTGATATTAAGATACACTTCTGCCTATATTTCAGAAAATGGGGTCTATATTTCGTTAAATTAAGTTTCAAAACTTTGAATGTTCTAATATCGAACCCTATTCAGTGAAAGCTGAAAACACTGAACATACAGAACAGCAAATTTATTCCTAGGGAAAAAATTTGCTGTTCCAAAACACATACACACAACACAAGCACACCAAACAAACAGCAATCCACACACATACACCTAAAATCTTACACCTAACCCTACACTAAACTATACACACACCACTAACTATCCACTTACCTTAACCCAAACCCTAACCCTAAGGTCCGTCACTATCGCACACTCACCTCACCCGCGCCCTAACCATAACTCACCTAAACTGCCCTAACCCTCACATCCACAGAATCGCACACATACCTAATCCGCACCCTAACCCTAACTCACCTAACCCACCCTAACCCTCACGTCCACATAATCACACACATACCTAACCCACACCCTAACTACCCTAACCCACACTCAATTGCACATTTACCTGAACCTGACCCTTAACTTTCCACCACAGTGCTGAAAATACCAAAGCAACAGAAACAGACAACCAAATTCTTTCCCTAGGAAAAAATTTGGTTTTCTGTTGCTTCGATATTTTCAGCTTTTGTTGAGTAGGGTTTGATATTAGAACATTCAAAGTTTTGAAACTTCAGTGTTCTAATATAGATCCCAGAAAAATTGTGTTCTTCTAGGGAAAAAATTGTTGTGTCATGCACATTGTGTTTTCTGTAAAACCAGTATTAGATAATAAAGTGCAATTGAATAGCAGAAGTGGAGGTATGTGGTGGGGGGTCCAAACATCTCCACTTTTTTGTCATAAGACAGACTATAATATACCTGTATAAAATGCATGTAAAATGCATGTTTACTGGCATTTAGTTTGTTTATCTTTTGTATCCTCCGAGCCAAACTGTAAGAATCACCTACTTCACTATATGTATTTTATTTTAAATTAAAGAAAATGATGCATAAATTTTAGCAACAGAACGCACACTTCAAAAATCCACTCTTTTATTCATTTGCTATTCAGAACTGTGACGCTTCCAGCTTACAACAATTTCAGTTGCATGTACATGCCTTAACTGGCTAAGTAGTCTCTAACATACAGTTAGACGGAAAAAACATGTTTTGAGGAGGCCAAAATATGACAGTCTTGACATATGGATAACCAAAACAGTCAAACTTCTTGACCCAGAGAGGATTTTATTTTAATAGGGTGGATTCAGAGGTGCTTCTTCCAAATGGGAAATGACAACCCTTAATTTCTTTATTGTTAATTTTTACCTGATTAGTTGTCTTGAGAACCAGTCTGCATTACATCAAGAGATTCAGTGTTAGAGGGTATAAATCTATACTTCCAATTCCTGGTACATATACCATTTAAAAAAATCATAGAGAATAAAATGGTCATTAACTACATTCCTTAAACCTAATCCAAGCATTATATCCACCCTCAACTTTCTTGTTGCGCTTTTGTGAACTTCTTCAGCTAAGCCTTTTAGTCATTACCAAGAGAACATCCAGGACTGAATGCAGTAGTGCAGGTGAAGCCTTACTAACACAACAGAGGTGTCTTAACATCCATCAGAGACATGTTTGTTAAAACCCACTCACTAAGGCTAGCAGACCAAGCAGGAAGATCAGTAAACACATTACAACTTACCTGCAAGTTAGACAACCTCAAACTTAGTTCTATTAGTTGAGGGGTATAGGAAGTACAACCTTGTTCATGAGGACAGGTTTAGGAAGTTTTGCCTCCTTCAGTATTCAACAGATTAAATCATATCCACCCCACAAAGTAGTACTATCACCCCAATCACCCATGAATCCAGCCCCTTGATAATGCAACTCAGATTTTTTCCAGCCATAGCCACCATCTTCCCATTGCTTTGGATATGACTGTATCTCCCCATGTCTTTTCTCTTGTCCAAAACTACTCAGGGCAATCATTCTCCCAATTTTATAGGCTGCTACTGGAGTGTAACCCCCAAAATGCAACATCCTACACTTACATTCTCTTTTTCCTAAACTTATTTGTGTATCACAAACCTGCAGTCCTGGTCTGATACCATTAATTAAAAACTAATTTTCTTTTCCCTCCTCTGAGAAATTTCACATCTGTAGTATTTTAAAAAAATGTACTGGCCACATTATTAAGCCATATAGTTTCCTGTAGTGCCAATTCTGGTAGTATATACAAAGAAACACATAACTTGATGGAAAATAAGCCCATCTAACATGCTCATTTCTTCGCTTTAATTAAATAATAACCTAGCCCCCAACACATATTCAGAATGAATGATGTCTGTTTCTCATGTGCTCTATAACTACTGTCCTGGATTCAACAGCCACCACAGAAAATTCATTTCATATATCCACTGCCTTCTCTATGAAAGATTATTTAAACTGGTACTTCTGTTTCCTATGCTTTGATATCTGGGTTGCCCAGCATCAGAAATTTGCCCTTTTCCCCACTGTAGTACGATCTTGGAGTTGGTATTTATAGTTGGGGGGGGGGGTTCTGTGTGATGGTCCAAATGCTGGGCAATTTATTACATTACCTGGGAAATTAACTCATTGAACTGAACCTTTGAGGAAGTGAACATTCACTGTATGTGGTTTGATGAACAAAGGTTCATTGGAATGAACCTTCGATAAAATCATATAGACCTGGCCCACTCTAACAATGCTCCAGTTCAGT
Organism: Protopterus annectens; assembly: GCF_019279795.1. Taxonomy (NCBI): domain Eukaryota; kingdom Metazoa; phylum Chordata; order Ceratodontiformes; family Protopteridae; genus Protopterus; species Protopterus annectens. The sequence continues at coordinate 86,739,829 of NC_056744.1, read as the reverse complement.
AAAAAGCCATAGTCTAACATGAGATTGTGCAGCCTTGAAGCAGGTACAGGGGGTAAAGTCGACTATATGGTGGTGTGTAGGGATTCCACCCACAGCACAAAAATCTTTACTTTTTTTTCAGTAAAACAGAACCTTGTTATCTGTTGTATGATTAACTAAACTTTTAACCACAGGATCTTATGACTATGAGGTTATTGAACCAAATGAAGCCAGCTTTATTTCTAATCTAGTGGCTAATCTGCTTTAGCCTGTAGTTGAACTGCCATTGTTATTGCCAGCACACGCTATTGTCTTGCATGCTTATTGCTTTAAAGTTCAAAGGTCATCTTGTAGCTTCTGAGATCAATATCTGCCCAGATAATTACTGTTTTATGCCCACTGATAGCATTTGGCTCTATTATCAATTTATACTTATTGTATGTGTTTTTGCTATTACCACTATTAGTGGTTGGTGACTGGAACTTCTCACACTTAAGACACTTTGTATGTTTTGACCACTCTACTAAATAACTATGTATAAAGTGTTGCTTTGAGGTTGTTAAAAAACACACTATCTAAGCCTGCTAGAACCACGAAAATAAAGTCTCACTGGAAATCTAATAACACAACATCACCACCCTTATACACCTCAAAGAGTCACCAGACTTTAGACTATAAACTTTCTGCTATCACTGAGTCTGTACAAGATAATGTGTCCCGGTAATTGGTGACCCCCATTATCAAAACATAGACCCCATTCTTACAGGGCCAGACAAGGATAGGGTAACGGCTGTCACTCTGGTTTGAGGATTGACAATGTTATGAGGGCTCTTCAGTTCACCACACTGGGCAAATATTAATATGACCTAGTGGCATCCCATGTGAATTTGAATGGCTTGAGGTGTTCCGCCCTGCAGAACACACAGAAATATTTACTGGATATTACTATAGAGGTGCCAAATGCTGGTAAGACTTTGGACCTGACTGGAGTCCCACTTTCAGACAGAATGATGCCTAAATACAAAGAAATGATAGTTGGCTTCAATATGTGACTAAGTAGTTAGTGTGATTCTACAGGGGATGTTCAATATGTCAGACTGAGATGAGTTGGTAGGTAGCCCAACATGCTTTGCAAAGGATAGCCTGCACATCTCATCTACAGTTTCTTCTTACTGCCCAAAGCCCTTTGCCTCCATAATGCCCTTTTTAGACAATATCCGACTAGTGGATTCCCAACATAGTGGATAAAAGTACAGTAAATTCTAAGTCTGACTATGTCAGGGTTGCTTCTATCAATGCCAGAAGTCAAAATAACAAATTGCGTAATCTTGAAGGTCTCCGATAACTTAAATACATTCACATCTGTGTTGTCATTTAGATGTGGTTTCATTGTAAGGCTAGCACTCTCTCCTTAGCAGGGTTTAGCACTTACCATGCATTCACACCTGACAAAAACTGTGGGGGCATTTTCACATTTGTCAGAAACCACATAACCAAAAGGCATATTCCTTGAGACCCACAAACTGAACTTACTGAGCTTCAAATCACCCTAAAAAAACATTTTATTGCTTGCTGTAGGACACCTTCTATGTCTGCAGATGACCATAACTGATTTCTAAATGTCTCAGACTTTTGAATAATGAAAAACACATTCATGATAACGGGATTAAAAAAGTACTATCAGACCTTCACATAACGAAAAACACATTCATGATGATGATGATAATGGGTGATTTCAATTATCAGTCGATAAACTGGTGTACCTGTACCTGAAAATGTGGGAATGCTCCAAGATTCCTGGACTTGATAAATGACAATTCCCTAGAATAACTAGTAAACCAGCCCACAAGGGGTTGAATATTATAGACCTTGTCCTTATTGCCCCCCCCCCATGCACCAACCCCGAAATATTTCCATCTTTGGTAAAATGCAACCATAAATTGGGGTCTTGTCCTTTAAAGGCTTAAATACTACACAGTGAACAATTCTGAATTTAAGGGCTTCAAAGAGACACATTTTCTCAAAATTTACTTGAAATATCACCAGCCCCAATATAAATTCAGCTGCTACTTATAGAACTAAGTTCTATGTCCACCTTAAAAGTGTTTAGATCTAATAGATCCTACTATTACAAAATATAATAGGAATCTTAAACACAAACTGCCATTGTGGTCCACCCATATAAATAGGCTATAAAACAAAACAAAAAATATAAAATCTCATAATGAATCCAGCTTTAGCCACACTGAAGACTCCAACACAATGGTTAGCAGAGGATAAAAAATTACCATTAAGACGATCATAGCAAAACACAGATTAAAACTAACATCTGAAGCCAATGATAATTATAATTCATTCTATAATTACATCAGAAAATTAAGAAATAACACCAGTCAATATTCTAAACTGCTCCAAAACGGCACCACCAACTCTGACCCTGAAGTCATAGCTAATATACTTACAAACAAATCTATTATAAGCTTACCCGAGAAACAGTCATCAAAATTCAGAAAATCCCTGAATCTCTTACACTCCCAAGATCCTCAAGAAACATATTTTTACTCTCCTGACAAAAGCTAAAAACACCATTTCCATGGGCCTAGACAATTTACCGTGATAATAAATAGCACCAAACATGCCATCAAAGAGCCCCTTCTAAAGTTGTTCAATTTAAGCTTAACCATGGGATATATCCCTGGTTATTCTGTTGCCATGCTCCTTCACAAGAGGGGTGCACAACAGAACCACAAAACTATAGACCAGTCAGCCTAGCTAACCTCATTTATAAATCTATGGAACACATCATATTAGGCTTCATAAACTACAATAACAAAATCCTCATACAACTATATCCCCAACAGTCTGACCTTGTCAAAGGTAGGTGATGGCTACTTAATTAAATAAACTTCTTTGAAAAGGTCAGCTATTTCTAGATCTGACCAAGGCGTTTTATACCATCCCCCATGCTGGTACTGTAAACTGTCTGGCAGTTGATATAGAGGGTTAAGGATGTGAGCTGTGCCTGCTAGTTGGTGCAGAGCATTAAGGCTGGGAGCTGTAGTTCCTGTTGTTCAGAGTTTGATTCCCACAGCCTTTGTTTACCTACTGTGTGACCTTGACCAAGCACTTAACCCAGTAGTGCTTAGGGGCATCTGGGAATTTGGGTTTTGTCCCTCAGTGGCTCCTGGACTACAAGTCTATTAGCTACCTATGACTAGTGAATTTGCTGATGACTATAAACCATGTGTTATTGTTCATTCACCTATTTATATCGAATCACTACAGCAAGAGCTAATCCAACAGAAAAAGGGCTAAAATTAAATGCAGTATTGTCACATTTGGTAAACAACCCTCATCTATAACTTAAAGTGAGGCCAACTACCAATGCCAAATGGACATGGTAGTCAGGCATCTTGGTTGACATCTCCCTCTCTTTTGACAACCATGTAACATCAGTAGTCAAAAAACTCTTCTTTCCAGCTCAACTGATATTCTAAAGACCAAGGTAAGAACTCAGAGGCACACCACGGCAATCGAAGCTGACTTTATTGTAATAAACAACACAGGGGACCAGATCAATAGTTAGTGCTTTCATGTCTCTTAGAACGCTTCCCTCAAAATGAACCATGATGATTGGATGGACATCTAAGATGATTGGATGGACATCTATGACAACTGGATGGACATCTATGATGATTGGATGGACATCTATGATGATAGGATGGACATCTATGATGACTGGATGGACATCTGCAAATCCATTCCTGGTATATGTAGATGACTTCTGCTGTTATCTATCATTTTGACCTGCAAGAGAGAAATGTAAGTAATTAACACTGCAGAAATGCAATTATTTTTTTCTCTTGAAATTACTTCATTCAGTATGCCATTGCAAAATATCTGAAATTGTATTTCAGTTGTTTAACATATTTCATGTGACAGATATAAAGAATTCTACTGCTTCTCTTTGCATAATGCCTTATTATTTAAAAATCTTCTTCTTCTTCTTTCGGTTGCTCCCGTTAGGGGTCACCACAGCAGATTAACTGTTTCCATTTCTTCCTGTCCTCTGCATCTTGCTCTGTCACTCCAACCACCTGCATGTCCTCTTTCACCACATCCATAAACCTTGTCTTAGGCCTTCCTCTTTTCCTGTTACCTTCATCCATAGCATCTTTTTCCCAACATTCTCTGCATCCCTCCTCAGCACCATGTCCAAACCAATGTAATCTTGCCTCTCTGGCTTTGTCTCCAAACCTTCCAATCTGGGCTGACCCTCTGATATACTTATTCCTAATCCTGTCCATCCTCATCACACCCAGTGCAAATCTTAACATCTTTAGCTCTGCCATGTCAAGCTCTGACTCTTGCCTTAGTGCCACTGTCTCCAACCCATATAACATAGCTGGTCTCACTACCCTCTTGTAGACCTTCCCTTTCACTCTTACTGGTACTCGTCTGTCACAAATCATTCCTGACACTCTTCTCCACCCAATCCATCCTGCCTGTACTCTCTTCTTCACCTCTCTTCCACATTCACCATTACTCTGAACTGTTGATCCCAAGTATTTAAACTCATCCACCTTCACCACCTCTACTCCCTGCATCCTCACCATTCCTCTATCCTCCCTCTCATTCACACACATATATTCTGTCTTAGTCCTGCTGACCTTCATTCCTCTTCTCTCTAGAGCATATCTCCACCTCTCCAGGGTCTCCTCCACCTGTTCCCTACTCTCACTACAGATCACAATGTCATCTGCAAACATCATAGTCCACGGGGACTCCTGTCTGATCTCGTCTGTCAACCTGTCCATCACCATTGCAAATAAGAAAGGCGTCAGAGCTGATTCTTGATGTAATCCCACCTCCGCCTTAAATGCATCCATCACTCCCACCACAGACCTCACCACTGTCACACTACCCTCGTACATATCCTGTACCACTCTTACATACTCATTTGCTACTCCTGACTTCCTCTTACAATACCACAACTCCTCCCTAGGCACCCTATCATATGCTTTCTCCAAGTCCACAAAGACACAATGCAACTCCTTCTGACCTTCTCTGTACTTCTCCATCAACACTCTCAGAGCAAACATTGCATCTGTAGTGCTCTTTCCTGGCATGAAACCATACTGCTGATCACTAATCATCACGTCCCTTCTTAACCTACCTTCCACTACTCTTTCCCATAACTTCATACTGTGACTGATCAGTTTTATCCCTCTGTAGTTACTACAGCTCTGCACATCATGCCTTATTATTTAAAAATGAGATTTCAAAAATTCCTCATTTTTAAAGCCATTACATTTTGTAAAAACGTTATATTTGTGTATCCAGTGTTTAATCTAGATATTCTGTTAAGAGACTTTTATTATTGTTTTACTTGTGTAAAAATTTTGCTTCTCTGGACTTCATGGAATAAAGTATGAATTAACAGTGTCAGTGGCTCAACAGGTAACACACTTGCCTTTGGTACAAAAGGGTGTGGGTTCTATTCCTACATCAGGTAGATCACTGCAGTGCAGCATAAGGGGTATGCTGTCCTTCAGATGAGATGTTAAACCAAGGCTCCCATCAGCTTGAGCTAGTGGTAGCTTAGGTGGATGCACAAGATCCCACCGTACTTATTGAAAAGAATAGGAGAAGCTCCCTGATACCCTGCCCAAATTTCCATTAATAGTACAGATACCACCTCAGGTCTACCCTGAAAAGTGTTTCTATGGTGAATATTTATGCCATTCCCAGTTGGGCATACTTAGTAATAAAACCGTCACTTTATACTTGAAAAGAAAAGTTCATTAAATGTAACGTCTGAGAATCTTAAAAAGAACATTATTTAAATAATCTATAACACCTGCTTAGGAACCAAATCTCTGTGATCTTTTGCATATTAGAACCAATTTCCATTTGATGGTCATGTTGCTAGTGCCATAGTTTAAACCAGTGGCATAGGTGGGCATAAACCAGTTATGCCACAGCATGCAGATGAAGTTCAAACTCAGTCCCAACCATAACATGGAGTCCAGCAACACATTATAATACATTAATGTAGTAGTACATTACAAGATGAAATACTTAAAACCAGTAATGCAATTTACAACACAGATAGCACCTCCCTAAGAGTGGACTCAGTGAAGAGAGATCTGGATACTCGGACAATAATCTGAACTTTGACCACCATGTGTCCACAGTGGTGAGGAAATCCTTCTATGTGGTTCATCTTATAAGTAAGGACATGTCATCCAGATCTAAGGATGTCAGAGTACCTCTGTACTTGAGCTTCATCAGACCAGCAATCAAGTACAATGCATCCTTTGGTATGTACCTCACCAGGCACCTGCAACAGATGGAGCATCCCCAGAGGTTTCTCACTAAAAAATACAGGGTGGATTCCTTCACCGACTGTAAACAAAGTTTTTTTTTTTATCTTTTTCTGAGAATACTTGTTTATTAACTTCACTTGAATAATTCCAAAAAGAAACATCTGTTTTGCTAAAATCATTTCTGAGAATTTTATAAATAACAGATATGTATGAATTTTCTTGGATGAGCTATTAATAATTGTTGAGATAAAATCCAAGATTTTTAAGTTAATGAGTTAATGTTTTAAGTTTAATGAGGATACAAACTTAGTATGTGTAAAATCCTTACAAGTTTGGATGTCCAGCCAATTGCAATTTTGCAAATTATATCTGCTGATCAAATAGTCTGCAGAACTTATTTATTAGCTGAGAGAAACTGATTCAAATATAATTGGTCACCCTTCTTAAATTCTAACATTTTCTGAGTATCAAAAGATATCAAACATTCATTTGTGTAGGCAATAGGAAACATAATTATTAATAAATTATTAATTAATTGATTAGAAAACATAAGCTTTTTAAATGACAGCAATAGTTAGTTTGTAAGAGGTGTAAGAACAAGTTTTGACCTTTCACTTTAAATGTATATATTTAAAATCCATATAAAGATGCTTGTATGTATTTGAATATAAGGTTCAAGCAATGTCCTATTATTATTTAGAAGTAAGGTTTAATGTATTGATTTCCAATATGATGTATAAGAAGTATTATTCCAAAGCAACACTGTGTTAATAAATGTGGAGTTTAAATAAAAACCAATACTTGGAAACCCCTCATCCCAGTTTGTGGTGAGCCAGAGAAGAGAATTTCTTGTTTTTTGATACCAAAGGAAGTTGAGTAATAAGTTATTAATTTTCTATTTAATTTTGACAGGTGGGGGAATTATCAGGACAAAAAAAAAACAACCAGCCTAAGTCCAACAAACACTTTTCTCTCTAACATCTCAGCCAAAGCCTTCGAAGGCTTTGGCTGAGATGTTAGAGAGAAAAGTGTTTGTTGGACTTTGGCTGGTTGTTTTTTTTGTTTTGTTTTATATCTTACTTTAGTCGTGTTGTGGGGGGATTATTAGAGTCTGGCCAATAAATAAGATTTTAGGTAACAATATCATTTTGATTAAAGTTAGTCTGTCTTCAAATGTGAAGAGTCTGTTCCAACTGTCAGTTAGACTTGCAATTGAGTTTATAAGTTGTTGGTAATTAGATGTTAGTGATTTTTTTATTATTAGATTCAATAATGATACCTAGATATTTAATATGCGTGCCCTCCCAGTTTATATCTCTTTTTGATCTAAGTTTCATAGTAACATTTGTATTCACTAGAAGTGCCTGAGTTTTGTTGTGACTGAATTTTAGGCCAGAGATGTTTGCAAAGAAGTCTAGATGAATTTTCAATATCATTAGAAATTATTAGTAGGTCATCAGCAAACAGTTGTATCTTGGGGACAATTTGTATGACACTTTAAATCCTTTAACACTGTCATTATTTCTAATATAATTTGCAAGAGGCTCAATAGCCAGGGAAAACAGTAATAGGGAGAGGGGGGTACCCCAGTTTAGTACCTCTAAATATTTCAAATGGGCTAAATAGATAAGATCCAATCTTTGCATAGGCTATGGGCTTTTCATATAGTTTTTTAATTAATCCTATAAAGTTTGGGGAGAAATTATATTTTTGCAGAGCTTTAAACAGATATGGCCAACTTAGGGAGTCGAAAGCTTTATCTATATCAAGGCTTAAAATATAAAGTTAATTTTTTCTTGTTTGCTAAGTCTATCAAGGACAGTAATCTAATTACAATGTCTTGTACCTTTCTGTTTTTAATAAACCCAGCCTGGTCTTCATGAATTAATATTTAAAGAATATTATTTAATCTGTCTGCTAAGATAGACATGAATATTGTAATCAATGTTACCAAAGAAATTGGCCTGTATGATGTGCAAAGGTTGGGCTCTTTATTTGGTTTTAAGATGGGAGAGATGACAGGATATTTCCATCAGGGAGGGATGTTTGCTGTAGTATTAACTTCTTGGAATGCATTGAGTAAGATTTTCAAGATGTTATCAGGTAAGAGTTTGTAAAATTTCGGAATCAGACCATCCAACCCTGGTGCCTTTTTTATCTTAAGATTTTTTATTTGTTCCTTTAATTCTTTAAAGGAAAATGGTTTATCTATGTTATTAATATTGTGCTTGGATAGCTTCTGTTGAATATTATTAGCAAGAAAGTTGTCTATACTTTTGTTATCACTTGTACATGAGATATTATTATTATATTCTTGTAATGGTTTTTAAAACATAATAAGATATTTTTAGATCTGTAACTTTGATAGTCTGATTATTTCTAGTGTATATTATTTCTTTTATATGACTTTTTCATTTAAATAAACATCTTCAATCTCTTTTTGACTCTTCATATGAACCATGTTATTGAATGACAAGCCATCCAATTATAAGTGTGTATGATTCACATGCATTTTGTCAAATGCAAAGACTGTAGATAGGTGTTTTTCCTGACACAAATCAAGTACATTGTGGTAGTGGAGGGTAGAATTTACCAAAAGGAACAACACTGAGCATTGATTTTCAAGAGGAAATGTAGATGCAGTAGCAATAAATAGGGAGGAGGATGTGTGTGGGTGTGAGTGCTCAGGAGTTCGGTTTAGAGTAGGGATGAGGATGTGTGTGGGTGTGAGTGCTCAGGAGTTCGGTTTAGAGTAGGGACGAGGATGTGTGTGGGTGTGAGTGCTCAGGAGTTCGGTTTAGAGTAGGGACGAGGATGTGTGTGGGTGTAAGTGCTCAGGAGTTTGGTTTAGAGTAGGGACGAGGATGTGTGTGGGTGTGAGTGCTCAGGAGTTTGGTTTAGAGTAGGGACAAGGATGTGTGTGGGTGTAAGTGCTCAGGAGTTTGGTTTAGAGTAGGGACGAGGATGTGTGTGGGTATGAATGCTCAGGAGTTCAGTTTAGAGTAGGGACGAGGATGTGTGTGGGTGTGAGTGCTCAGGAGTTCGGTTTAGAGTAGGGACAAGGATGTGTGTGGGTGTGAGTGCTCAGGAGTTCGGTTTAGAGTAGGGACGAGGATGTGTGTGGGTGTGAGTGCTCAGGAGTTCGGTTTAGAGTAGGGATGAGGATGTGTGTGGGTGTGAGTGCTCAGGAGTTCGGTTTAGAGTAGGGATGAGGATGTGTGTGGGTGTGAGTGCTCAGGAGTTCGGTTTAGAGTAGGGATGAGGATGTGTGTGGGTGTGAGTGCTCAGGAGTTTGGTTTAGAGTAGGGATAAGGATGTGTATGGGTGTGAGTGCTCAGGAGTTCGGTTTAGAGTAGGGATGAGGATGTGTGTGGGTGTGAGTGCTCAGGAGTTTGGTTTAGAGTACGGAGGAAGATGTGTGTGGGTATGAATGCTCAGGAGTTCAGTTTAGAGTAGGGACAAGGATGTGTGTGGGTGTGAGTGCTCAGGAGTTCGGTTTAGAGTAGGGATGAGGATGTGTGTGGGTGAGTGCTCAGGAGTTCGGTTTAGAGTAGGGATGAGGATGTGTGTGGGTGTGAGTGCTCAGGAGTTCGGTTTAGAGTAGGGATGAGGATGTGTGTGGGTGTAAGTGCTCAGGAGTTCGGTTTAGAGTAGGGATGAGGATGTGTGTGGGTGTGAGTGCTCAGGAGTTCGGTTTAGAGTAGGGATGAGGATGTGTGTGGGTGTGAGTGCTCAGGAGTTTGGTTTAGAGTAGGGATGAGGATGTGTGTGGGTGTGAGTGCTCAGGAGTTCAGTTTAGAGTAGGGACAAGGATGTGTGTGGGTGTAAGTGCTCAGGAGTTCGATTTAGAGTACGGAAAAGGATAGATCTTTTTATTGTGCATGTGTGGCACTGTGTGTGAACTGGGTACATGTATCTTGTTTGGTGCTAATGTTACAGCAAGGGATTTTAGCAATATAATGTGTAGGGTGGGGGCTGGGGCCATGGGTGGGGGCTAGAGCCAGGGGTAGGGGCTAGGGCCAGAGGCAGGGAGAGAGTTAGGGTTAGCGTGTATGAGTAAGGTGGAGCAGCGGGTGAAATTATTCTCTAAATTTGTATAATGTTAGCCTTGCAGTTATCACAGAAGATTAAGACTATGATCTCTTAACAAGCTATTTCCTCTGGTACAGAGTCTGATCCCATCAGCTTTCATTTGCCTACTGTGTGACCTTGAACAAGACAGTAAACCAGACAGGGCGTTGGGGAAATTAGAAATATGGGTTAGTTTCCTTAGTGGTCTCCTGGACTGCATGGTGAACCTACTGAGTGTGCATGTTCTCCATGTGGCTGCGTGGATTTTCTTAAGGCTTTCAAGTTTCCTCTTACATCCCCAAAAATGGTTGACTGCTAGTTAAAAACAGTACAGATATATTGCATTTGTCCTTACTCCTGAGGCCTCTATCATGGCTGAAAAGTTTTTCAGACAGGCTGTTTCACTTACATTAATTCCCATGTTAGCGTCAGCCACATGTCAGTGTAAACTTTGGCTTTAAGCAACTCACTCCCACACATTGTACACACCCTCGCACACACACATCACAGTCAAACACACACACTGACAGACACTAAAGCCCCTAACCAACAGACATACACATACATACATACCCAAATTCACATCTTACCATTCACACACCACAACACCAGAAGCGTTAATTCAAAATCTCCATACTTCGGGATTTTGAATTTCATGTGTCTGGTTTACCACTATTTCAAGACTTCGGTATTTTAATTTCAAAATACTGAAATTCGGGATTTCAGAATTTCGAAATTAAAAAGGGAACCCATATATATATATATATATATATATATATATATATATATATATATATATATATATATATATATATATATATATATATACACACACAACTACCCCTCAAACCTACTTTGAAAGACAGGAGGCTTAAGCACTAATTTATTATTATTGTTCAAGTAGAGTCATAAGTATGTATGAGAACGATTATTTATTTTAATACATGGCTTTTTGTATTCGTTAGGGATTTGACAGTGTTTTACTCGTGCATGTCTTTTTAAATTGCTCATTCAATCAACTTCATAATTTGGAGGGAAACTTGCATAATTTGATTGGATGCTTTTAATTAGTTGTGTATATATATATATATATATATGTGTGTGTGTGTGTGTGTGTGTGTGTGTGTAAGGCATCAATTTTTAAGATTTGTATGTGTCTGAAGAAGTAATGTTTCATTATGAAAGCGCTTACACGTGGAATATAGTATCTTTGATCCAAGGAAGAGTTGTTTGCCATCGTTTATGGTGGTGCATTGCTGGTTGTTGCCTTTTCCATTGGAGTTTGGGTTTGTTCTGCATTTTTGTTAAAAGTACATAACATCAAAATATATAACATTGTTATTTAACATAATTTCCATAAAATCACTTAACAGATTAATCTCATTGTTAGAAAAAGCGTCCATATCCAATAAGAATACATAAAACAACTCTATCCCTTCCTTTTGTGGAATGGTAATGAATAAATCTTTCTCATCAATTTTGGTGAAAAGTTGATTATCCTTAAATTTATCATAAGTAAACAACCTTAAAAATTCCCAGGAAACCTTCAGCAAATATTCATATTGTTTGTTATCAAATGCATGTTTTAACTTTATGGGCAGGATTCACAAAGGCTTGCACGGAGTCTAAGAGTAGTGTAAGACTCCATGCAGCCCTCGCGATCCAGGAACAGCCCGAAATTCCATGTAAGAGACCAGCTAAAACGTCTCTTACACGGACTGGGCGTGGATATGCTAATCACCTCACTTGCAGCCGAAAGGCATGCAAATGAGGTAGATTAGCGATCCATGAAGCCCAAACCAGCCCATGTAAGAGCCGTTTTAGCTGCAGAAATGTACTCAGTTGACAACTGAGTACTTTTCTGCAAATAACACAATGGAGCCATGTCAGCTCCAAATAAAGGGTGCATATGTGTCAGGCAGCATGCCAATGGCCAAATATGTGGCCATTGGCAAGGTACCCTGATGCAAATATGAGAAATAAATATTTTTTTTTTCAGTGATCGCCGATGTTTAAATGCAGTGCAGTCCCGCGCAAACGGGCTGCGCTACATAAAACATAAAAATGAAGGTTATAAACCCACAAATGTGGGTTTTATGCAATACATGGATGTACAATGCAGGGACCAGCAGACCAAAAACAACATGGCCACCGTTTAGTGGTTGCTAAAGGGGGAAGCTGAGTCTAAGACATGTAACTAAGCATTAGTAGGCAATCTGATGCAAATGAGTGTTAGGATACTGAATCCCACTGTCACACAGCAAATGAGCACAGTCTGAGTAGTGTAAGAGTTACATAAGGGGGAGGAACAGAGTAGGAGATAGGTGACATCACAGGGGGGAATGGCAGAAAGAAATGCAGTTCATTGGAGGTCAGTGTAACATGACAGATGACAGACACATATCATGGAAAGAGGAGTGCCACAACATAAGCATGGGAAAGTCAAGAAATGGAAGGTGTACACTGTTGCTTACACCAAAGTTTCTTGCTGGGCGTGCATGAGCACGTGTACGTGCCATGAGGTGCGAGTAGGGCAGTGTGCGTGCGTGTAAGGCAGACTGAGCATGTGGGAGCCTGTTGGCAGACTTCTAAAACTGTTTGCGCTGGTGTGCACGCGTTTTAACCCGAATAAGAAGATTCTAAACCATGTAAGCATATGTGCGCGCGTGTAAGCCACTGTGAGCATGTTTCTGCTGGTATGCACGTTGCTCCCCCCTGAGGAAACAGAAAGGAAACAGGAAGCAACAGAATTAGTAGGAAGCTAGCAGGGAATACTGCTGGAGCTAGCAGGTGAAAACAATTAGAAGCAGGCAATTACACAGGCAGAATAGTAGCCCAGCCAAGCAACTCTGCAAACAGCAGTGCAGGATGTTTCTCTCCAGAAACATTGCAAGACAAGAGTAAGCTATTAGAAGTGAAAACTGAAAAAGCTGAACTCAGAGCAGAAATGCTAGGGGCTGCCATAGCTGTCATAAGGAGACATAGGCGACTTGCTAAGGGTGGTGACAATGCAAATGGTGCCAGACAACCCACAGTGAGGAGACGGAGAAGAGTGTACAGGCCCAGGGTCACCTACCACAGGTTACATGAGCTGGAGATAGTGGAGTGCTATAGAGTGGACAGAGACCTCCTGCAGCAAATTGTCGAGCTGTGCAGGCCACGCCTCACACACAGAACCAACAGAGGGGAACCCATCCCAGTGGAAACCAAGGTATGTGTTGGCCTAAGAATACTAGCAACAGGTACCTTCCAGAGACCAACTGGTGATATGATGGGGATATCACAGGCATCAGCCTCCAGGGTACTGCACCAGTTCCTGGATGCCATGTCAGCACATGTCAGTGATCATGCATATTTCCCCAATGCCCGTGATGTATTGGCCAGCAATATGCGTCTCTTCCAGACTGCAGCACATATGCATCAAAGCACCAGCCGGTGAGCAGGGTAGGGCCTACATTAACCGCAAGGGCTTCCCCTCCATCAACTGCCAGGTCATGTGCGATGCCCAGGGCATAATAATGAATGTGTGTGCTGGCTGCCCTGGGAGCTACCATGATTCCCATATCTGGCATTTGACACAGCTGTACCAGACATTTGCCAATGGGGACATCCCACACGGACACCTAGTGGGGGATGCAGGTTATGCACTGGAGCCGTGGCTGATGACACCCATCACAAATGCACACATACCTGAACAGGAACGCCATAATGAGGCACACGCACAAACACATAATATAATAGAGCGTGTGTTTGGGCTGCTCAAGTCATGGTTCTGGTGTCTGGACACATCTGGTGGAGCCTTGCAGTACTCACCAACTACATGTACCCAAATTGTCATGGTATGTGCTATGCTACATAATATGATCTTGTGAAAACAGCTGCAGCAGGATCATCATAGGGCCGGGCCAAACAGCCCCCCACCATTGCCAAGGCCATCACAGGCAGAGCGTGACTCAGAGGAGGAACAACCTGAGCCTGCCCCAGTAGGCAGAAGGAGGCGTGCCCAGTATGCCCTGGCCTTAGCAAAGAGGCAACGCATAGCACATACACTGGCTCAGTAGGAACCCTGGGAATGATACCCCTCTCTGACTCACTCATATAATAACAGGGATGCCTAAAATGACATAACCTGCTCTCAAACATGTACAGGGAGTGTAGTATGTGCATCAGACAGAGGCAGCCCTGCAGCACCACCTGAGGCATGAATGCCATGTGTAAAGCAATGTAACACCATGTAGTATATGCAAACTTGATGACCCTGACTAACATCCTACCCTCACCAAGCATGATGCCACAATATGACGATGAGATGATCAATTGCAATAATTGGCTGAAGTATTGCTGTTAGTCAAAGGGGATCCAATGTGTGCCAGCCTGGGATGACATGCTGAGCATGACATGATGCTCCACCTGCTAGGGGTGGCGTGCACCTATCGGTCCTGGTCTTATGGATACTGGCAAAGGCTGTTGTTACCCACAACGTGCCTTGAATAGGTAAGGCTCAAAACACAAACTCACCTCCATAGGTATCACAAGGGATAAGAACCTAGATGTAATGCTACCCAATGCCAGAAGTCTAAACAGCAAGATGCATGCAGTCTAAACTCCCCCAGTATGGAGAATGTTGATATCTGTCCTGTAACAGAAAACTGGGTCAAGGCTCACAACAGCACCCTAACACTACCAGGTTACACCTCATACTGCGCTGTACAGCCTCAAAACATGGAACAAGCTACAAAAGGAGGGTGACTAGCAATAATTTTCAAGGATAACCACACCCCCATGTTGGTACCACAACAAGAAGCAGCATGGACTAGCCATGGTCAAGTAACAGTGGCTAAAACTGCCCCCCAGTTTATAGCCTGCTACAGACTACCATCCTAACACCAGGAACTGCACTTGGCCAATGTTGGAATACATGAATATATCAAGCCCTCCAAACCACATTATATTGGGTGACTGAAAATACCCAAACATATACTGGGAGCATTATTCTAGCTCCAGC
Source organism: Protopterus annectens (assembly GCF_019279795.1). Classification (NCBI taxonomy): domain Eukaryota; kingdom Metazoa; phylum Chordata; order Ceratodontiformes; family Protopteridae; genus Protopterus; species Protopterus annectens. The sequence goes on along the minus strand of NC_056744.1, from coordinate 86,724,445 downwards.
ACTGTAGGACAAAATTGCCTAGAATCCATAAACCAAAATGCCCAGGAACAACGTACCACTCCCACAAGAGGGGTAAGCATACTGGATGTGATAATCAGCAACATGTGTACTGGATGGCAAGACGAGAAGTGTATTGCTCACTGGTAAAACCAGACCATAGAGTAATCACACTGGATATACAAATCCTGACCACAGTCCCTGGCCAGAATACCACAGTGAAAAACATGTGTAAAGCAAATGTTGCACTCCTCCAAACTGATGTGGAATCCATTAAAGGCCCTGCCCAGGTGCAAAATATGGGCCACACCTCAGAACCTGTTATACAGGCATTCCATTAACACTGCCAGGAATGCATGGATTATGCAATCCCAAATAAAACCAAGACACAATGCCATACACGCAGGCATCTGGCATGGTGGACTCCAGCCATTACCAAACCATGCAAGAGAATGAGGAAGCTACTACATGATAGAGCAAACATAAAAAGGGAAGTAATCTCTGATCAGTAGTATGGCAATAAAATATGTCCACTCATACAATCCACTAAGGCCAGCTACAACAAGTTGACACTATGAATCTTGAGGCAATGTTACACCTGCCCCATGTACACAGACAACCCTCACCTCCCCCCAAGAAATACAAATATATGTGAGAGATGCAACCATGTATCCAAACCGGAGGCTGAGCTCTCTCAACTCAGTACTGTCAAAACTAGTCAGGAGGAGAAGGTAACCACACACACCACAAACCCAGTCTCACATAGACCTATCACAACTGCAAACCAAAGACATAAACACAGAAAAACATTCCCGGAGGCTCTAATTAGAAACACACCACATCAACAGAGGCCTCCAAAGCAGACACCCAAGCAACCACTACCTCCAAACATAGCACATGCAACACATAGTACACAAAGCTGGTGTGCCAAACAGTCACAGGCCAGAAGGAGAAACAACATGCCTGATACAGTTGTAATAGGTGACTCCATAGTCAGACACACTGCTGTCCCGCTCACCAGACTGAACAAAGGAAAGGGTACAGTAAGCTGCCTGAAGGCTGCTACAATACGCCACATAACACAAGTATGCAGGTCACCCCAAAGCAGGTAGAAATATGATGCAGTCATAGTCCATGCTGGCGTGAATGACCTGAGATGTACCTCCCCAGACTACATGAAAAGGGACATAGATGAGCTCTCTGATTATGTAGTCCAGGCCGGTATGACACTGACCGTGTGCAGCATCCTACCCTCACCAAGAATGATGCCGCAGTACAAACACAGAATGATCAGCTTTAACAAGTGGCACAATTACTGGTGTCATTCCAAGGGGATCCAATGTCTGTCTGCTTGGGATGTCATGCTTGACAAGCCACACTGCTGTGCCAGGGATGGCTTGCACCTGTTACCCCTGGGCGTCTGGATATTGGATAAGGCTCTTGCCACCTCCATAGAGCCTTTCATAGGCAAGGCTGAAAAGACTAACCCACCTCCCTAGAAAACATAAGTGGAAAGAAATATAAGGGTAATGCTGCCCAATGCCAGATGTGTAAACCTCAACATGCATGCTCCCGAGGCCCTCCCCAGTATGTAGAACATTGATGTCTGTGCAGTGACAGAAACCTGCAGCAAGGCTCCTGACAGCACATCAGCACTACCAGGTTATACCTCATATCATGCGTTATGGCCCCAAAACCTGCACCAAAACATAAAAGGAGGGGGAGTATCCATATTCAGCACAGACACCCACACGTCCAGGTAACTAACAATGCACAAAGCATCGGAGACCACCCATGTGCAACTAACCGTAGGCAAAACTGCTGTACAGTCTGTAGCATGCTACAGACCACACTCTCACACACAGGAACCCCACTCAGCCGTCCTGAAGACACTGGACAGTATGAATGTCTCACCAAATACCAAACAAGGTACTCACAAATTAACACATAGGTGGTAATCCATTATGTATGGAAGGAGTAATCAGGGACCTAGGGACACAAGTGGACAGTAACCTGTCATGTGACACTCACATTGCCAACGTGGCTAGGAAGACTGTCTATATTGGACACCTTATCATGAAAGGATTCACATCTATGTCAACAGAGGTCAGTGTGCCCCTATACTGTTCTCTTATCAGACCCATAATCTAGTACAATGCCTCATTTGGGATGTACCTTACCCGACACCTGCAGCAGTTAGAAAGACCTCAAAGGTACCTCACCAAGAGGATAAAGGGTCTCAAATATATGTCATATGCTGCCTGGCTGTAGACACCCCAGCTGTATGCAGTCACATACTGCCTACGCAGAGGCGTTGTATGCCTGTTGTACAAGGCCATGTCCAACACAGGAGTAATGGACATGCTCCACCCCAGAAAACCCAAATCCATCGGAGCTGTGAGAGTGAGAGATGTCAACCTCAACACATAATGAAATAGGATGTGCTGGAAGGACAGATACATAACCCAGAGGCTCCCTACACCCTGGAACGGAATCCCACTCCATGTTAGGCAGAGCCCCTCACTGACTCTCTTCAACAGGAATCTTGCCAAGTGGATGGATGATCATAGATGTGCATTGGGGGTCTTCACTGTATCACGTCCAGACAGAGGCACAGTAAAGTAAATCATAAATGGCCATAATATTCACATAGCAAGGGGTGGCGAAAGCCACACACACTTTGGCTAGGCTTATAAATGCCCTAGGGCGGATAGCCTAGTATGAACCTATGAACCTATGAAGATACAAATTGTACAGGACACTAAGGATAATCACAAGGCTTTCTTAACTGATGGTAGGAACCTTGTTGGGAATTCACAGATATGCTCTGAATCACTCAAATATTACAAAGAACATACCAAACACACACACATATTGCTAACATCCAACCTGACAGGTGCAGTGCAACCCCCCCCCAAAATGCAAAATATCTATCCCAGCAGAGTGCTGGCCCCCTGACATTGCAGATGCTGAGGTAACAGCCAGCATCTACAAAGCAAAACACACAGCATCAATGGTATGAGATGGTGTCCTGGGCTGAGTCCAACATGGACTCCAAGAAGAATGGAATGCCAAATAACACTACTGCTCAATGTCAGCCTTACCACAGGATATGTACCCAAAGAGCAGTGTACAACAACAGTGGTCCTTCCCCACAAAGGTGTTGCCTGAATGGATACTGCAAACTACCACCCCAGAATCCTGACAAGCTTGGTCTGCAAAGCTATGGAAAGGATCAGCATGTACCTCAGACATAAAGATATTGGGGACCTACTGACACTGGACCCTACCCAGTGTGGCTTTCTTAAGTGCAGATCCTGCCCCTTAAACATGTTTGACTCATTTGAAACAGTCATTAAGGTCATTGATGAAGGGAATGTGGTCCGCACAGCCTAGCTGGACCTTGCAAAAGGCTTCCATACAATACCCCACGTGTTCATTATAGATAAGCTCACCAGCTTAAATATAAACCCTTATGTCAGTAGAGGGGTTGCAAACCAGACCAAGGACAGAACTGACATGGTCAGAAATGCTCCAGCCATGTCAGACTACAAACCAGATACAACTGGCATCCCACAAGGCTCGGCCCTGGGACCTCCCTTGTTTGGTATATATGTCCCATAGGTACAGGCCAACATGGAAGGACTGTGTCTGAACAAGTTTGCAGAGGACTACAAACTGGCCACCATATCTGACCCTCCAGCTGACACAAGCATCCCACAAAAGGGCCACATAGAAACAGACAACTGGTGCCATAGCCATGTCAGCAAGCTAATTGCAGAAAAGTGTATAGTCAACCCCTGTGATATACAGTAAGTGCCCACCAATTACCACATAGGTGTTAACCCATTAAGTACTTAAGATGTAATAAGAGACCTGGGGACACAAGTTGATAGATATCTTGCATTGGACAAGCATGTGGCTGTAGTGGTTACAGAAACATACCATATACCCACCTAATCATGAAGGTAGTCAGATCTAGATCAGAGGAGGTCATTGTGGCTCTGCAGTCATCCTTCATCAGCGTCACAATTGACTACAATGGCCCCTGTGGGATGTACCTCAGCAGACACCTCCATCAACTGGAAAGACCCCAAAAGTACCTCACCAGGAGTATCAAAGAGCTTGAACAGATGCCATGTGTTGCCTGATTAAACAAACTGCAGCTCCACACACTGCCATACTGCCCGCCCAGAGGCAAGCTGTGCCTGATGTATAAAGCCATGTCCAAGCTGGAATCAATGAACATGCTGCACCTTGTACAATCTGAATGGCAGTGAGCTATGCACATGAGAGACCTGAACCCCAGCACTGACATACATAGGACAAGCTGTACTGAATGATCCATAACACAGAACCCACCCCCACTCTTGAGTAAACTCCCAGTACAAGTTAGCCAGAGAGTCACTCATCGACTCTCCTCAAGAGGAATCTTGATGAGTGGATGGGAAATGGTAGGTTTACCCTGGGTATCACTGTTATGTCATGGGTAGACGGAGGCACAGTATACTAACCATGACATATGTCATGGCAAACTCCAGTTACAATGTGTGCTGAAGGACAAACACACTCTCTGACTAGCATTAGAAATGGCCTAGGGCACATCACTAGTGTTTGCCAATGTCCACCTATGTTGTGGAATACACTACCAATGTTGGACAAGCCTGGTTTAAGTAGTCCATATCTGAACATAATGCAACATGGTCATGTGTGCACAACTGGCCCCTAAACAGTCTGTTGTGCTCACTATGAAAATTTAAAGCAGTGATAGGACTAAAGCCCAGGATACTGTCCACCACAGTGAAAATACTGAACCAGTACACTATATGGTACTACAGTGTTAGGTCAGTATGAAAGGATGTTGACAACTGTATGCAAAGTATCCCATGCAAACCCTGCAGGCATAGTATAATCCCTGTTGTGTTCAGACACGAAGCAGTTGGCCAGTAAGTACACAACATGACACCCAACACACAACCATAAACGTGAGATATTGTTGAAGTTCACACTCATCCACAAATGTGGTGGACTGCAGAGTTCAACATATGGAAAGCTCACACTGGGCATGCTCGCACACTTTGATAAATGAGACATATGTCAGACAACATGCCATGGAAAGGCTGAACTGGGCATGCTCACACACTTAGGCCATATCTCAGTTTAGCAGTTGGCCACACATATCTGGTATTTGTGCGTGTTATTCCAGGAACCAACCACATTACAGCAATCTGCCCAGTGCACACAGTTAAATGACTACAGAGACATAAGTGATATAGTGGATCCCTCTCATATTCAAACATCTTCCACAGATACACAAGTTGTTCATAGAAACAGGGAATGCTATGGCAATAAAGACCTGCAAATAGTCTATCAGCAACAAATATTGTGCATCTGGTAATTAAACATATGGGTGTAGAGGTCAATACTAGGCTGTTTGCCCTAGGGAATAAAAGCTTAGCCAGAGTGTGCTTAGTGTCTGCATCCCCAGTACAGTAGGCTACTGTGCCACTGTAAAGTAGGTCACATAAGGCACCGTTTGAGGCTAGTGTGCTGTGCCTCCATCAAGCAGGGACACAGTGGAGATCCCAGGGGTTGAATTTGCTATGCCACATCCATGTTGTTGGTATGTGCTGGAAGAGGGTTGGTGAGGACCTCTAACAGTAAGTGGGCATCAATAACAGACTGAGGTGAGCCTTATCTGCAGTGTCTGGACAATTTCACTGTCAACACTTTGTCGTGATGATTATGAGGGATTGAAGTGTCGTGCCAGTACTGTTCAGAGATGTCCTCCCTCTGTGGGCTACTGCTCTGCAATGTATTAGCTCACTCCGTCTGTTGGACAGCTCATATATGGCTGGTGTACACCTGACAGGGTGTCCTGTTGTGGAGGAGTCATGGGTATATTTGGGATAGCATGATCAATGCAAACCTTCCACATGCTCATAGAATGCAATTGTCAAGGATTATGCAGAGTGGCCTGTACACTCTCCCAGCATGGGTCCTTTGAAGTCTTCCATCCCAGTCTTCACAAGTGCAAAGTCTGCTTTTGATAAATACACTTTGTTTGCAGTGACAACCTTGCCTGGGGGTGTGGATGGGATATGGATGTCCAGGGAAAGGTGGGTATGGTCAGATATCAACAATGGTGGTCTACCTCTGGTGTGGAACAGTGAGTACCCATGTTGCAGATGGTCAGGTGCAATATGTATTCCACCTTGTGGCTGTGGTGAGTGGTCCTGCCATAGCACATGGACTCACAAAATGTAGTGGCTGTAGGGTAATGTTGTAGAGGCCTGAGTAGTTCCCACACACAATATACCTGTATCTGACATTAACAACTGGAATGGTGTATGTGAACACCTTCATATCTTGGCACTGTTCCCAGGGAAGCAAAGTGTGTGTCCCGGATGTGGGAGGGGTGGTCTGAACTGGTTGTGTTGTGTGTTACAGGTCCTGTGGTCACGAAGCATGGTATAAAACATAACCTGCCAGTGCTGATGTGCATATCTGACCCTGAAGTAGGTGGCTGCAAATGCATATATATGCTATCCCCCACCTGACAGGTAGTAGTAGATGTACATACCTCTGTATAAATAATGATGTCAGCACCCTATAAATACTGCAGGTGCAGAACAGATGCCTAGTAATTTGGATAGTGTGCTCTGCTAATGCGTCTCCCTCAAGTGTCATAATATAGTTAGGCAGAGGTTTGAATCCTGCAAATGCTCAGTGTGCGTGAGCGGGGTTGGTGTGTGTGCGATTCTGTGTGAGAGAAATGTCCCTTTTGGCAACTAGGAGAACACACTACAGGGTGCACATTCCCCTTTCTAAACACTGATGATGTCAGCACCCTATAAGTACAGCAGGAGAAGGGAAACCTCCCAGTAATGCAAATAGCGCACTCTGCTAATGCGTCCGGCTAGAGTGTCATAACATAGTTAGGTAGTAGTTTGAATCTTGCAAGTGTGTGTGTTTGGGTGAGGGGGTTAGTGTGTGTGCAATTCTGTGTGAAAGAAATGTCCCTTTTGGCAACTAGGAAAACACAATACAGGATGCACATTCCCCTTTCTAAACACTGATGATGTCAGCACCCTATAAGTACAGCAGGAGAAGGGAAACCTCCCAGTAATGCGAATAGCATGCTCTGCTAATGTGTCCGTCTTGAGTGTCATAACATAGTTAGGTAGGGGTTTGAATCCTGCAAATGGCAAGTGTGTGGGGGGTGGAAGTAGGGTGTGTGCAATTACATGTGTGAGAGAACTGACCCTTTTGGCAACCAGTACAACACACCAGCTGCTGCATATTCCAATCTCTATGCAGAGATGATGTCAGCACCCTACAAGTACAGCAGAAGAAGGCAAATCTCCCAGTAATGCAAATAGCACGCTCTGCTACTGCGTCTCTCAGTACTGTCATAGCACAGTTAGTTGTGGCTTTGAATTCCACAAATGCCACGTGTGTTTTTGTCACACAGAATGCCAATGTGTGTGGGTTGTTGTTAACAATAATGCATGACATCGATTAAACCAGTAATGGCAATGCACACAGATGATGTATGTGTGTGCCAAATACACATATATACCTGTGACCTTCAATAGTTCCCATGTCTGACGCCTGTCACATGTGAATACATGGTATTTGCACTGGATAACTTTATGACTGTGGTTTTCTGTGCAGGTGCTGCATGTGGTATGTGTATATACAGTGTGAGTTGTATATGGTATCATCCTAGCAGCGAGGGATACACATCTGGTCTGGGGCATATAGTCTACATGTTGTTGATGAACAGGTGCTGCATGTTTTCACCTGTTGTGGGAGTGGTAACAAGTTGTTCCATAGCAATGCAGTGACTACATGCTAGGAACCTTTCAGCTAGGGTGTTGTAGCTACAGTAATTCATCAGCATTCAGTAATACTTCAGCATTCTTGGTGAGGGTATGATGCCAACCAAGGTCAGGGTCATACCAGCCTGTGCCACATGCTCAGAGAGCCCTTCTATGTTCCCTATCATGTAGTCCAGGGAGGTACATCACAGGTCAGCCATAGTGGCATGGACAATGACTGAGTCATATGTGTCCATGCCTTTGACTGACCTGTATGCTTGTGTTATGTGGTGGACCATAGTGCCCCAAGGGCATATCACTGTGACCTTCACCTTGTCCAGCCTGGTGAGCGGGACCTCACTGTACCGGATAATAAAGGTACATAACACAACTGTAGCAGGTGTGTTGCCTAGCTGTACAGACTATGACTGTTTGGCACACAGGATTTGTGTGCTATGTGTTGCACGTGCTGTGTTCCGGCTTAACGTATGCCTGTGTGCCAGCTGCAGAGGTGTCTGCTGCTCAGGCAGGATGCTATTCTGAGACTCCATGAATGTCCCAGTGTGTTCATGTATTTGGATTGCTGTCTGTGTAGGTCTACATCAGACTGGTATTGTAGTCACTGTAGTATTTCATGCCACCTGACAGGTTATGCCAGTACTGGGTTCAGAGTGCTTAGTCCCCAATTTGACTATGTGGTTGCATCTCATACATGTGTTGTACATCCATGTGTGGGGAGAGGGTTGACTGTGTACATGTGGCAGCTGTGACATTGCCACATGACTCACATATTCCACAACTGTACCATAGAGGTGACTGAGAAGTGACCTTTGCACATGCTACCATAGTATTGTGATTGCCATGGTGATTAACAGCACATAGGGCCAATGGGGAACAAGGTACAGAAGGTGAGTATGTGAGGGTGTAGTGCCTGTGATTAGTTAGCACTGGCATATATGACTGCTCACGTGGTCAAATGCCAGGTAAGTCATATGCAATGTGTCACAGGCAACGTACATGCGAACAGGACAAACAGTAACGTTCTGTCAAGTGAGACATGGACATACATATAGTAAGCTATGCAGATGTCACTAGGAGTCCAGAGAAGCTCTGTAAATCTGCATTGCAGGTGGGATCAGTGTTCCAGGGTAACTGCAAGCAAACATGCATGCAAACAAAGCTACAGTAAGCAGGGCTGCATGTAGTCCATTGTACAACAAACAAGCTGTACCACTTCCAGTAGTTAACAGTGCAAATATGCAGGCACTATACACATGTACATGGAAATACACAGGTCAGATGGCCAGGGTCCAGTCTCAGCGATGTACCGTCAGGATGTACAATAACCGGATGGAAACCCAGGTGCTCATACCTGCAGTAATACACATGTCAAATAACAGACACTGAGCCTTCACTCAGTGGTTCCATACTTAGTAGGATGTATGCTACCTGTCCTGCCACCACAGTATCCCTGACATTTATGGGGACTCTCCCTCCTGTGAAAGTTAGTTTTGTGTGTTGGGGCTGTCTAGCATGGTATGAGATGTGAGCTTGCAGTGCTAGGGTGCTCCTGTGTGTCCTGTACCAGTCGTGTAGTACTGCACACATATCAACATCCTCAAACATCTGCATTGCAGAGTCCAGTATGGGAAACATGCCATTTGCAGTTTACATGTCCATCATTGCGTATCAATAGTTTCATTACCTTATCCCCTGTGCTACCTATGTATGTGGCCTTCTGTTGACATCCTTACCACCAGTATGCAAACATGTGCAGATGATACACTATGGTACTTACCATGGGTGTAGACAACAGTACAAGACAATCATACCCTTACTGCATCAGACATGCTGGGATATACCCACAATTATATCAGCACACAGTACTGTTAACAACATGATACTATTACTACACGTCTATGTAGTCACCCTGTGCATCAGCAACATGTTAACCTGTACCTGCACTGATGTTACAGATTGCAGGAGGTGACAAAGTTTCATCATATGCACAGGGTGTGAACTTGGTATGCCTGAGTCTGCCACTGATACCACCAATTGACATGTATGTGTGTTGGTGAGGGACAGCAGTACAAGGTGGGGCAATGTTGATGCAGTGTGTGCATGTATGCAGTAGCCCTAGTTGTTGTCAATTCGCATGTGTGTATGGATGCACACAGTTCCACCTCATGGCTGCCATATACCGGTGTTTGTGGACAGCCACAGACTGTACCTGCCAGGTCATACAGATCAGTGTCTCTGGCCACGGACACGGTACCTGTGCCTTGCAGGGGTGCTACGGACCATATCCAGTACCAATCCAGACTGGGTACTGTCATCAGAAGCAGCTGTTCATTGACTGGACACAGATCCCTGTTGGGCCTGTCAAGAGCCACGTGCACATGGTCTCCTGGGGCGGTCTGATGACAGCACAGACCCAGCATTGCTGGGGCTGCTGCTGGCACTATGTGGGCGGCCGCGGCCCTTTTGTCATCCGCGACGACTGCCAGCTGCTGCTGTTGCTAACATACTCCCACGTCGATGCCTCAAACATCCACCATTGCCCTGGGTCATGGACATGTAGTTGTGGAACTGATCTAATATGTCCCCACAACGTCTGTCTATGACATCAGTGAAATTACGGATGGCAGCCGCAATGTCACGCATACTGTCAGTCATGGCTGTGTGACATGCTGTCAGCTCCCTCAGACCCTGTCTGGTGTACTGTTCCATACGTGACTGTGCCTGCATGACAGCCCGAAATATTGCTGAGGTTGTAAGACCTCTGTGGGCACGTCTGACAGGGGCAGTACACCCATGGATGCTCACACAAGAACTCCTGGACATCTGTCTGTGTGGTACCATCTCAGGGCCATGCCCATGGCTGCTGTGTGGGGAAGCATGTGCCACAGATACCACATTACCCTGGTCAATGCCCACTGTATCCTGTCCATCACCTAGGGACATTGGTGACAAAGGATGTATTGGCAGGATGACTGTGCGCATTGATGGGGTTGACAGCTGTGTACTGTCAATTGGCTGACCAATGATGGACCCTGGAACACCTTCCTGTGGCATTACACAGATGTCATCATTATCAGTACCTGTGGCACCTGATTCAGGTTCCCTGCTGCATGACACCAGAGCAGCACCAGAACCTGTGAGAGGGAAACAGGAAACACAGTTTACAATGTCTACACAATGTTACCAGTGATGCACACATGCACACATGCACAGGTGCACACATGCACACATGTACACATGCACACATGCACATGTGCAGACATGCACACATGCGCAGGTGCACACATGCACACATGGTGCACACACATGCACACAGTTGCACACTTGCACACAGTTGCACACTTGCACACTACTCAGTATGCGAGATATCAACACACAGACACAGACACACCTGCATGCATACACACAGCACTACAAGTGAGCTTAATATTACTATTACTATCAAGACTATTAAAGGTATTCTTAATACACACTCACCAGCATGGATAGGCTGCATTGCTGTTACACCAGTGGGACCTGCAGAAGTGAGGAAATTAATGTCAGTGGGCACAACTGTGCCATTGTTACTGAGTATGATACAGGTCAGTAGTACAACAGTTGCCTTTCACAGGTCAGCTGCTGATATTGAGAATATCACACTTGCACATTAAATAGTATGATGACAGCTACAAACCAAGGACACACCTCTCACATGCATTAACTACCAGTGTACATAACAGTCAACTATAGATATGGCATATTACCTGCACGCTCGTAGTCTTGGTGCTGTATGGCTCCAGCCTCCATCATAATGCAGGTCTCCTGCTGTTGTTGTTGTTGGTGGGCTGGAGCCACAACACTTATGAGTAGTCCCTCCAGTCTGGTGAGTGGGGGATGTGTAGCCACCCCACCACCTGTGGCAACCTGTTGCCTGTGGATATCTGACGCACGCTGATGGACATTTCTGATTAAATCACTGCAGTGATGTTGTACCTGCTCATATGTCCTATTATGCATGCCTATGTCATTTACCTGACAGAGCAGGTCTTGCCACAGTGCAGCCCTCCCCTGCTGATTCTGGCTGGTGCGGGAAAAGAGTATTGCATAATCCCGCACCAGGCTCTGGTGTATTTCCTCATCCTTAGCTGCAGAGTATGCTGGATTGCGCTGGTGAGCCATGGTCCTGAAAAAGGAAATAAAATGATATCAGCAAAATATGTCAGCAGAATTTGGCATACATACTACACATGCTACGCGACTGTTGTGATACAACATATCTCACATATATAGCATCTGTCTGTCTATTGGTGGATACACATGTAAATGGCCAGGTATCAGTGCTCAGCCAACAACTGTGCAACAGTACCTGGCACACTCCATACGACATACTGCCAAACCCCAGCAGTCAGAACACTGATTCAGGTCCAAAGCACCTCCTCACTCTGGGGGTTTGTATCGAGGTACTGTATGGGGTACATCATCAACTACTGTGATCTGACCACAAACTAATTGCCCTGGATATACATATCCCACCTCCACCACCAGCACAGACGACTACAGTGAATAACATTTCAAATGCAAACTTTACACTTCGTAAGACTGAGATGGTATCCTTTAAGCCCACTGGGCCAGTGGAATCCACAACCCACAATGCTGACTCCTTCACAAATGATTTCTACGGACATCTCCGAGAATGCATGGATCATGCAATCCCATATAAGAGCAAGACACTCTCCACAAAGGGAAAGCATCCTGTCTGGTGGACCCCAGCCATAGACAGATTGTATAACAAAAGATGGAAGCTACTGCAAGACAGAGCATAATTCTATAAAGGGAAGGCATGTCTGATCAGCACTAGTAAAGAGCTATGTTCTCTCATACAAACATCCACGGGCAACTTTGAGTGGGAAATCACCAGGGACACTACAGATAACTACAAGGCCTTCTTCAGTTATGTTAGAAACCTGGTCAGAAACCCTCCAATATGCTCATAGCTAGTAGACAACAACAAATAATTCACTGAACCCACAGATATTGGCAACATTGTGGCAGACAGGTTCAGTGCAAGTTTCCCTCCTCCCTCTCCCCCAAACTAAGACATACTTATCCCAGCTGAATGTAACCTCCCTGTCATCATAGATGTCCAGGTGAGAGCCTCCCTCAGAAAAGCAAAAAACACAGCATCAATGGGACCTGATGGTATCCCCGGTTGCATGCTACATGAACTCCAAGAGGAGTTAAACACACATATAGAAGTGCTATGTAACACTAGCCTGACTACAGGATATGTACCTGTACACTGGCATACAGCAGCAGTGGTTCCACTCCACAAAGGAGGCACCTCTACATACCAATACAATACAACACAATACAATACATTACAATACAATACAATACAATATGCTATTGCCCCTGGGACTACAGAAGCATACTGTTCTGCTACCCTGACCATTGTGACACATGTGATGTGATGGTACCTGCTCCTGTCAAACAGTTACACAGGGTGACTCATATGGCATATTACCTATCTGACTAACATTCAGCAGGGTATGTGTGACGTACTCATGGGGAGTCTTGCTTCTTAATGCTGTGTGGTTTATTGCAGGGTATGTCTTATCTGTGGGTAGGAACCTGTACCTCCGCCATTTGCTCTCTACTGCGGTGTCAGGGACGACACACAGCGGTCATTTAGGCTGTGGATGGTGTGAGGTGTTACTATGGTTGTTGGACATCTGTCATGGGTGTGACTTAAGTATGTAAATCCAGGAGTGGTAACCTCTATATGGGTAGCATGTGTGTACTCTGTGGTGTTGTCAGTCACTGTGCATTGGTAATGTGTTTGAGTGCATTGTCACAGTGTTGTACATGTTACTGTGTCCTTCTCCATATCTGTAGTTGTCATGTGAGGTACATAGCGTGGCAGCCATTGTGTGGTGTGGAGGGGTACACTGACCTACATGTCCATAGCTGACACACCATGTCTGCTGACACATACCATGTGCAGGTATTCCAGGAATAGTGTGCCACTGTGACTATCATTGGGGGGACTATTGTACACATTTATGACCCTGTTCACCCCTGACACATGCAGTGGTGGGCAGCCAATCACATATCTGGTGGTTACTGGTGTAGGTGATTTGAAATGGGGTATGGTACTCCAGTTTGACACTGGTGTTCACTCCATGCCTTTTCACCAGGCACCTGTTGCAATACATCTGTACACATGTGCCTCACTCAGAATATATATACATCTCTCTCTCTCTCTCTCTATATATATATATATATATATATATATATATATATATATATATATATATATATATATATATATATATATATATATATATATATATATATATATATATATATATATCGATGTACATATATTGCTATAGATATGGAGGGGGGGTGACAGAGAGGGGGTGAGAGTGACAGAGGGGTGGGACAGGGGGTGTGAGATCGTCATATACAGTCATATCTGTAGATAGTCAGATCTGTCTGTCTATGTATATGTATCTACATATATCTATATCTGTATGTGTGTATTACATATATATGTTTGTACATATTCTATCTATCTACATCTGTCTATGTATTCCTACATCCCTCTCTATCTATGTATACATATATGCATATTATATATATATATATATATATATATATATATATATATATATATATACATACATACATATATTGACATACATACGTATCCATATGATAGATAGGTATATCAACATGTTTGTTTACAAAACTGTATACACACACTAACATACTGCTAAACATACATAACTGTGAAACCTACTTTGTACATTGCACTACAACCTACATTCAACCTACATTGATATGTGCACATAGATGCCCTCACATACATATGTATGTACAGCCTTCACTGATAGTTGCTGTATGTCCCCTGCCCTATGCACATCTTTATATACATATGGATACAGACCAATGACACATATGGAGGGTTCACAGTATGTCGACTTTTAAAGTATTACTTTACATTACCTGTGTTTGTCACAGCTGCTTGCGTTGCCTTTTGGTTTGGTGTCCTGCTGCTGCTCCAGTTGACAGATGTCAGCTTTCTAGTAGGTTTTGTTGAGTGTTTTTGTTTGTGTATGTTTTTCTCTCTCTCTCTCTCTCTCCCTACCTCCAGAGGGTGCAATGAAAGTATTGCATGTGTGGACTGGGAGTACAGCATGCTTTTGTAGGTATCTGCATATGTCCATGTGATGGCCTCTGCACCAATTGTTAGCCAGCATTTGCTAATTGCATGCAGCCAGTTGTGTACTGATTGCAGTTCTCACTGTGATTTCAGGACAGTGCTATAAAAAGGTAGGTGAGATAGGCATAGCCCTTTCAGAGTTTAAGGGCAGGGACCATGCTGGTATGCTGTGGAAACTGTTCTGTGAGTGTAAAGGTTAGTATCTCTCTCATATTTCTGGCTGTGTTGTAAATTAACATTTCTCCATTCATTTCTCCAGTTTCCTGTACTAAGTGTGTATGTACACTGACACCTAAGACTACTACTACTGTTAATGTGGGTGTGTGTGCTTTCCTGTGGGACATGTGGTGTAACTGGTATATAGCAGTGGCTCTTGCACTTTGTTGCTATGGCTTCAATATTTGCCCTTTACATTCACTACTTGTATGCCTGCTAGGTGTCTTGACTGTAGTGTGTTGCTGTGGCTTTCCTCTTTTCCATGTACATTCACACCTTGGAATGCTTGCTATATCTGCTAGGGTGTTACTGCATGCAATGTGGTCTGGCCATGGTGTGGGCCTTGACATCTATTAGGGTATTTGAGTATGCTGCTGAACAGGCCACAGAGACTCTCAGGTGCATCTTTTATCTGCCTCATGGAATGGAACATATCAGTGGGGTACACCCTTTAAATTGTCTGGTATTCTGCAGTTGTGACTGTGGGTTAGCATGAGCATATGTATTACTACACTATTTCCGACGTGCAAGTGGTGCATACTTTCAGTACTTCATAGTTACCATTGCATGTGTTGTAACACCTTTCTGCCTACTGTTTGTACATTTCACAGGGAGTCTGTGGGGCATCCCTGTAACTCAGTCACTGTTGCTATGTCTAGGCTCTTAACTATTCAAATATGGCAGTGTCAGACCTCTCAAGTGTACAGATATTTGCAGGATGTCCACATTTTGCCTCATATTTTGGTCCATATCTCATAAACAGCTTTTTCTGGCAAATCACTCAGGGCTCAAGTCAGACTATAGTGACAAACATTTCAGTTTCAGACTTCATACCCTTCCAACCATCCAACATAATGCAAAACCTGTTACTCTCTCAACTGTCTAAGTTTGTTGGAGCAATATTTGGAATGTGTTCCTGTTTTTGAGCCTTTGCTCCACATTTTTTATTACTTAGTCCGGATGTGTTGCTGTAAGAGGTTGTGGGGTATGGGCAGTGATTATCCTGCTGTGAGTATGTGTGTGGCTTGCAAGGTGCTACAGTGACATTATTACCCAATAGCTACCAACTAGCATGGCTGTTTCTGTTCACACACTACTATTATAGAAATCCACTACATTTGACAGTAAATATAAATGACATGCTTTGTGTACTACACATCCTATATTCCCTTTACATTCATTCCTACTATTGCATGATATATTTATTGTAGCACAATGTTCTTATATAACAGTCATGGCTTAGTGGTAAGTCATGCAGACTACTGTTTCCAAGGTCCTGGGTTTGGGACTGACAGTGGGATTTTATTTTGCTTTTGAGCAGACTACAGGCCTTGTCATTCAGAGTGACTAAGGCACTTTTAAGCAGTTGTAACCGGGTTAGCGCTGGTTTGCGTGGAGCTCACGCATGCGCACTGGCGTTCAGCTCCGCGCACACCCGCTTAAACTGCTTAAAAGTGCTTACTCTTGCGCATACCCACGCTAATTTCTTTGAAAGAAATGAAAATGGGGAGACAGGAAAGTGGTGAAAAAGGGGTCACAAAGAGGGTAAGACAGTAGGGAAACAAGCTCAGGTTTTGCAGGAGGGATGTAGATAAGGCCCATAGCTGCCCATTTCTTCATCAGCAACAGCTGTGCATATGTTTGTAACTTGGTGTGACATTTGAAACCTTCCACCCCTGAGAGAGGTGTAAGGACAACAATAATACTTGTTGTACAGCCAATTGTAATTGACAGTTTCCATGTCCAGCAGACATGTGTGCGAAATGGGCAGCTATGTATGGGGCATAATTTTTTTGTGGGTACAGAGTGCCCTTTTTTTTTTTTTTTTTTTTTCAGGTGAGAGTGGTATGTCAGGTACAGGAAGTCGGTATAGCTGGGGAGGTAGGTTGGGTAGGTTAAGAGACAAGACAAACAAGACGCATACAGGGGCGGTGTATGACACATGTGGGGGGGTTACACAATTGATGGGGACGGATGTTTGGATATCTAGAGCCCATGAGCCCACAGATGGCAACAGTGGGACTGCTATCCCCACCCATGGGCAGTTGCCACTGTGCCTTCACTGCCCAGGACGGGGCTGTGCTGGGGGCTGTGTAGGCCAGGCAGCAGGTACGCCCATTAGTTGTGCCACCCATGCCTCAAGCTGGTGTAGGGGCCCAAGAACAGCGTCCCGGATCTCCCTATGCACCACAGTCCGGACATTATGGAGGGTGAGTGGATGTTCTCCTCCGGCCACACTTGCAGAGGGGGGACGAGCCCCATCCCCTGCAGCGCTTCCACCCGCAGGTGGCACAGGGCCACCGGAGGAGGGTCTGGCCTGGGCACTACTGCCAGGTGCACTCGCCAGCTGAGGAGGGAGAGGTGGGTCCGCTGGAACCCGCCTTCCCTGTCGTCCTATGTTTTGCATTATGTTATGACAGTTTGGGTTAGTAACGTACAATACCATTCATAATTAGTTGTAACAGCATGCATTAGTATTCCCATTAACCAAACACCCATGTATTCAAACCATTGAACAGCAAGCATAACACATGCATAATGTGAACAGCAATACACAGTCCAACAACATGCAGGGTTGATTGATGGCAACAGGCCATCAGGTTTGGATGTATGAACAGGGCAGATGCATCAACGTACATTCAAATATGTATGAACCAACAGGACAAATGTCCAGGGGTGTTAATTGTGATTGCACATACCAATTTCATGTGGAATGGATTATATGTGGTTATAGGGTAGGGTGAAGAAAATTTAATTAACAACTTCAAATACCAATACATATGCTGTACATTTCTAATAGCTGCAGATATATACACACTACAGTTCTGCCTACAGTTTCCTATGTGATAACTACTTCAGGTTGGTGATAGGAATGTTACTGCTGCATCAATATACATTTTCATTTTTATTCATACACATTCATATCTGGCTCTGTTCAGCTACATCATCCTGCTACATTTGCTTTATATAGCTATAGACAACTGTGGATGTTTGGTATTTCAGACAACCATACTATCTGCATATTGCAGACTGAGAGCAACATATCCAGATTTTGGGGCACACATTCCAGCTGCGGTACCGTTTTCAACACATGTTACTGTTTGGTTCTGCCTGTCACATTCATTTCATTCTGTACTGACTGTAGTATATTTTATTCAGGAGTTATTACTACTTTATTGGTGGATTCATAACTCTTTCTCACACTCTCTCACTTGTTTTATTTTTACAATTCAGGATGGTACTTAATTCTAGGCTTTATTGACATGTTTTACCTGTAGTTATAACAATCCTTTCCAACAGTCTCACTTCTGGCATGTTTCTGTATTTCAACAGGGATATATTTCACACATGTGTTTTACTCAGCTTCTACAGCTGTATTTTTCAGCCTGCTGCAGGTTATGTACTATTATATTACAGGTGAGACATCTTTATTTCAGACTTGTTTAATTTTTATGTTTGGATTACAGGCTGCATCACACTTTTGTAATCAAGCAATACTTGCAAACCCTCTTACACTGTTACTTGCACATTTTATTAATTAGTGACTACACTGCACTCTTTTGCTGACTGTCATACTTATATATTTATTTACAGTTACAGGGAGAGAATTACTGAACTGCCTGGTGGCACAACCATGCCAGCCTATCGCCATAGGCTCTACAGTTTGCAGAACGGACACCTGCAGCTGTAATATAAATACAGTAATACTGGAATACACATCTCCATAATATCAGCTATGTTAATTTCTTACCTAAATAATTACATGTAACTTACTCAGTAGTGGGGCGTTGGGCATTTGCCGGGCCTCCTGGATCCAACGGTTCAGTTGGTCCTGCTTCCGTCTCTTCAGGTCCACATGGTAGTGACGGACCTGCTCACCAGTCCTTGGTATCCCTGTGGCACTGGTGAGATCATGAGCCAACCGGTCCCATGCCTCAGCCCTATATGTTCCCCACAGGACCTGGCCCTGCATGAGTTGGGCCTCATGATTGTGGACAAGGAGCCAAACCATATATTTGGACTCCTCAACGCCCCACCTCTGTGCTCGGAAGCAACTACCCTCACCTACACCTGACATTCTGGCTGCAAGTCGGTTCTACAATCGGTTATGCTGTGTATTCCTGCCTATGGGGCTTATATATGCCGTTTTTCCCACACTTATCTGTGATTGGCCATTTTGGAATTGTATCAGCTTCACAAAACCTGCTTTGTCATGCTCCTCTTTCTATTCATTCCTATATATATGCTATTACTGCATTTCTAAGTGCAACTGTCATGGCTTAGTGGTTCAGTACCTTGACTATGGTGCATGGTATCCTGGGTTCTAACCTGGCCATTGCTTTTTATATTTTATGACTGTCTACACAGTCTAGGAGGTGTGTATATGTAAAGGCAGTTTTGATACAGCTTGCTCAACGTTGCCCGTTGGTTAGCTTGTTGGCGCGGCACGCAGCTCCATGCAAACGGGTTACGCTGGTTTACTTGTCATTTGGCTGTCAGCACGCATATTACGCTCAGCTCAGCTATGGGCACACAGTTTCAGCGTGTTAAAATGCTGCTCAACCCCGGGAACTCATTTTACACCTGTTAAACCACTGCTCACCTACGGGCACTCATTTTATACCTGTTAAAACACTGCTCATCTACAGGCAGATGTACTCAACTTGTTAGACTGCAGCTCAGCTATAGACACATCTGACATTTTTTTTTTATCTCACATTTCTTCAAAATACATGGCCCATTTCATTACATTTTACATAAAATATAATTTTATATGTGTACATATATGTCAGGGACTTGTTTCGTGCTTATTTCACTAAAAATAAAAATTGATGTTGTGGGGGCTCGAACCATGACTGCCTGCTCTTCAGCCAACGTCTCTACTGCTACGCTATTGCTTCTTGGCTTACTTTGCATATTTAGTTCTTATATGCTTTTCCACTGACTGCTAACTGTGGCTAAGCTACGGGCACGCCCGCGCAAGCAAGCGCACTCACAGGCAAACATCTTTACAATTTAAAAAAAAATTATAAGATGTTCATTTCTACATTTTATGTTCGTAGTCTGTGGGGGCATGTGTTGTGTTGTGTTTATTCACATTTACACAGGCTCTGTCGTGGGGGTTTACGTTCGGGACTTTTACTCTTCTGTGGGCGTGTCCGTTTGCAGGGCTCGGCCTACGGACACACCCCCTACTGTCTTCCACGGACCGTGTTAGCCTTAGGTGTGATTCAGCATGCCCTCATGCATATGCATGACATGCTGACGTCACACCGTTTAACTGCAGCCTCCGTGTAAGCCTTGTAACTCTTACACGGAGGCTTCGTGAATCCTGCCCTATGTCTACAAACTGAGCACAAGTAAACGTTTTTGAGCCCTCCCCCCCACACACACATGCACATGGTCTCAGGGTGGATCTATAAAATTTGTTTGAATTTTATGTATTCCAAATATACTAGGATTTTTTTGTTTTATTAATTTCAAAAAGTTGTATTCACCTTCATTAATTTGCCCTTGTAAAAAAAAATATTAAACATTCTCATTTGGTTCATCATACCCAATACACTGCACTAATCTGGTTTCATTAATTTGATATACTTGTTGTGACAGTATATAACAAATCCCTTTCTTTCTTAGTTAAATTGTATGAAGCATTATTTTGCTTAGACAAAGCAGATCTAATATCTTCCTCATACAACGTTTCAAAAATATGTGCTATCAGATGGAGTGGTGGATTAAAAATAATCTTTTTCTTCAGATCACTATAAAGTCATCCCCTCCAAACCATACAGAAAAGTTTAAATTTCTAATAAATAATTTTAGATCAATTAATGTTTCAGACATACGAGTTCTTTCAGTAGGGAAAAGGGGCTATTCACGCTGAAACAAATTTGCATATTCACAGCCAAGTGAAAAGTCGCTATAATTCTAAATAGTAAAGTCATTATTGTAATTGGTTATAATGTCCATTACCTCACAGACATCTGTTCTCTCATAGGTTTGCCAGATCTGCTAATTATGTTTCTGTCTCTTCAGATACTCTAAACAGTGTAGTTAGGGAAAGTTTAAAGCGATATTCTGTTTGTAATTGTGAACTTCAGTATTAGCCCCATGTTCATTCAGATCAGAAGGTGTGGCCCTATATTTTTAGGATCATTTTGCTGTTTCTTGTTGCCTTTAAAACCTGGATCCATTAAGGCAGTTTTTGTTAGCATACTCTTTTTTATCTTTCCATCTTTCATAATTTTCTTTTCTCTACATCTCGTGCCGGTGACTCAACCTTGTGAAATACATTTTTATAACACTCCTCAAAGGTTTAAAATAAATGTTCATTTGAAACTGTAATGTCCAAGGATATAAGTTCAGATTCAAATTTGTCCAAAACATTGTTGCTGACTCACATGAGTTTCCACTTGACATCCATGTTTGTTGAAAAGTTCACTAGGCTCATTGTGTAAATCATTACCCTTGACAAGCCCCATAGGATATTCCCAATAACAAAGACCTTTTTAAACTATTTTAGCTTTTATACTTTCCTTGAAATGCCCATTTCCAAATTGATTTTTTACAATATTTTTATAATTTATTTCGGAAGTTATAGAGTTGTTCCTCTAACGTTCCTGTGTCGGAGTCCTTCTTATTACTGACATTTTAATTTTTCTTGAGCCATTCCTGGATAGTCAACTTACTTTTATCATTATTCATGTGGCTGCTCTTATTTTCCAACCTCATGTTCTGAAAACCATCATCTACTACATTATCGTCCGTTGGGGTCCACTGACCAGGAGGAATAACATCCCCATCTACAGTGTCCTGAGAAATACTGTTCAGTCCTTCACTGGAAATACCTTTAGAATTATTAGTATTTACAACTGGTGACACTAATGAACACTAATTATCAAGCTGTGTAAAGCTCCCTACAAGGGAAGCCAAATCCACATCACTCATGTTACACACATCTGTTTCAGTGCCACTGATATTAAAAGGCTTGGAATCCCAAAACAACTAGTAACCAAATGTTTCTACAGGCATAAACTGAAAACTTAAAAAAGAATTCACACCAAGAGTAGATCACACACACTTTTATTACAACAATTAATTAGTTTCATCCTTTAAGTGAATTGGACTTCATCAGAAGAAACATTCACAAGCATTACTTCCTTTTGTAACATCAGATAGCCCGTGGGATCACACAATGCGCATTAAAACATTAATAAGAAGCAAAATAATAAAACAATGCTACAATGGACAATGAAAAATGAAATATGAACCCCAACATCTTCAAATTGTATTGGATCTCATTTTCAACACACATGGAATAGATACTTGTTCTTTAAATCCCAGAGACATATCAGCATTAAATTATATGGTAAGGCTTGTGAGCACATACATTTGGTAGTAAGTCAGACCAGGGAAGGCTGTGTGAGCGCATACATGTAGTAAGTACAGTACAAGAAGGGTTGTGTCATCGTGTCCACGTGGCAGTTAGTATACTACAGGAAGAGTTGTGTGTGAGTGTGCATCTTGCAGTAAGTGTAGGGTTTTGGGAGCATGTACATGTGGTAGTAAGTACAGTACAGGAAAGGTTGTGGGAGCATGTACATGGGGTAGTAAGTACAGCACATGAAGGGCTGTGGGAGCATGCACATATGATAGTAGGTGTAGTACAGGGAGGCTTGTGTGAGCATGTGCATGTAGTGCTAACTATAGTGCAGGGAGGGTTGTGGGAGCATGTACATGTGGTAGTAAGTACAGCACAGGAAGGGCTGTGGGAGCATGCACATGTGATAGTAGGTGTAGTACAGGGAGGCTTGTGTGAACATGTGCATGTAGTGCTAACTATAGTGCAGGAGGGTTGTGGGAGCATGTACATGTGGTAGTAAGTACAGCACAGGAAGGGCTGTGGGAGCATGCACATGTGATAGTAGGTGTAGTACAGGGAGGCTTGTGTGAGCATGTGCATGTAGTGCTAACTATAGTGCAGGGAGGGTTGTGGGAGCATGTACATGTGGTAGTAAGTACAGCACAGGAAGGGCTGTGGGAGCATGCACATGTGATAGTAGGTGTAGTACAGGGAGGCTTGTGTGAACATGTGCATGTAGTGCTAACTATAGTGCAGGGAGGGTTGTGGGAGCATGTACATGTGGTAGTAAGTACAGCACAGGAAGGGCTGTGGGAGCATGCACATGTGATAGTAGGTGTAGTACAGGGAGGCTTGTGTGAGCATGTGCATGTAGTGCTAACTATAGTGCAGGGAGGGTTGTGGGAGCATGTACATGTGGTAGTAAGTACAGCACAGGAAGGGCTGTGGGAGCATGCACATGTGATAGTAAGTACAGCACAGGAAGGGCTGTGGGAGCATGCACATGTGATAGTAGGTGTAGTACAGGGAGGCTTGTGTGAGCATGTGCATGTAGTGCTAACTATAGTGCAGGGAGGGTTGTGGGAGCATGTACATGTGGTAGTAAGTATAGCACAGGAAGGGCTGTGGGAGCATGCACATGTGATAGAAGGTATAGTACAGGAAGAGCTATGGGTTGGTGTACACGTCGTGCTAAATATAGTGCAGGGAGGGTTGTGTGAGCATGTGCATGCGGTAGTAAGCATAGAACAGGGAGTTCCGTGCTCTTGCACATTAGGTTGTAACTATAGTACAGGAAGGGTTATGTGAGCATGTGCATGTTGTAGTAATTATGGTGAAAGGAGAGTTTTGCGAGTGTGAGCAGTGCATGGAGAATTGTGTGAGCATGTGCATGTGGTTGTAAGTATAGTACAGGAAAGATAATGTCAGCATGTGCAGGTTTTACTAACTACAGTGCAGAGACGGTTGTGTTAGCATGTGCATGTGGTAGTAAGTATAGTAAAGGAAGGGTTTTGTGAGCATGTGCAGGTGGCAGTAAGTATAGTAAAGGAAGGGTGTTGTGAGCATGTGTAGGTGGCAGTAAGTATAGTAAAGGAAGGGTTTTATGACCATGTGCATGTGGCCATACCTCTCAACCTGGAAACATCAAAAATCTGGACAAGGCCCATGAAAAATAGGTACAAATCTGTACGCTGATTAGCATCTAATCTGCATACATAATTATGTAACCCCACCCACTCCGATGGAATTGTGGGATACCAACTTTCAAACGCAAACTGAAGAACAACCAACCAAAATATGGCACCAGATTCCAATGTCCTATTACCTGGCTATTTCGCCCCATTTACCATAAACACTAATGTGTGCATACTGCTTTACTTCTACAATCAATGATTATTTGGATTTTATTTTTACATTTTGCAGTACATCAATGCACAAACACTATTCCCTGGCTATTTCTTCCCACACTATTTACTAATGAATGTATGGATACGTATGCAGAAGTAATTTATAATAATTTCAAATAATGTGATAAACACTGAAACATTAATACTAGCTAACAATACAAATATTTAAGAGCTATCATAATGTCTAAAATCGAAGATCAGTTTTTAAAAGCAATTAACGTTGTATCAAGTATGTTTTTTCTTTCTTTGATTAAAAAAACTGCATTCCCTGGATGAAGGATGCTGATATATGCAGAACAGCAATTAGCTTAGGGATATACTAACATTATTACAGTCTCACCGACTGTAGTATTACAGATGTCAAAGAGGTATCACTTCCTAGCTGCCACATCTGTCACGTTATACCCCCATATGCAGCTCTGGTTGATTTCCTCCCGTACAATGACTAATGCTATATACATTAGTGATGTGACCTCACTATAACTATAAACTTTTTGGCACAAAATTTATTGGTTTACCTCACCATAACTGGCAGCAGTGCATGTAACTAATCTAGCCATCACCAAATGACTCTTCCTAAGCAACTGTGATATTTCACTGTATATTTCAAAGTCTAAAATGGAAGGCCTGTAAGTTAGTATAAAGACACTGCTGCATGTTATGAACAGAATTGTCAGCTATACCAAAATAATTAACAGCTTAAAACAAAGTTCTTCAAACAGACTATTAACCATACGTATGACACTGATTTACCACTAATTTTTCCTCTTCCACTAACTTCCTGTAAACACTGTGCAGATGTATATAAATGAAATCAAAACTTTAAAGCAGATTCTTCCATCAAAAAAGTCAATTCTTACTCTTCTGGAAAAGAATGAAACTAGCAATCTGTCTTCACTCAACCTTAAGTACTTTCTAGATAGAAGAAACCAGGATTTGTACTTACTTCACGGCATCTCAAGGAAGACTAACAAAAAAATTCTGACTACATACTTTTTGTGACATAGAAAGCTAGTTAGGTCGGAATGTTTTACCACTGATCTTGCCTCATAATATCACCATATTATTTAATTCCTACATCAAGCAATGTTGCTGACAAAATACAATTTTGTACTTGCTACAGATCTCTACAGTGAGAAACTAGAGACGTTTAAACTACACTTTATGAGCATGTGTGATACTAGCTTCCATGATTTAGTTAATTCTAACATGATCACAACCTTTTCTTCAAACATGTCCATAGAATAACTATTAGAAAAGCTGAAGTGTCTAATATCATTAGTCACTGCAGCAATAAGGCTCTTTCAGACATTTTGCAACTACATATTGGAGATTTTCTCTTGTTTAGGCTAAAACACTATGAATGCAGTCTGAAGACAACTTCCAAATGCCAACAGGTTCTTCTCTACTGAGGATTACTGTTCCACAAATGCATGTCACACAATTCCGACTTGAAAGCACAAAACTACTGTTTCACTTTCAACAGGAAAAGCAAGTACAGAAGAAAAATAACCAACAAGCATTTTTTGTTTTGTTTTAAAAATCTCCAGACCAAGCTATTCTTTCCAAGCATTTACACATCAGACAAGCAGCTGAAGTAATTATTTAAAAAAAAAAAAAAAAAAAACATGACTTGTGACTTGAGTCATTTGCCATTACCTGCGGGCATGAAGCATTACTGCATGCAGTGACTGTTCCATTTCATAGCACAGACTTGAGGAAAGCATCACCTACAGCTCTTGGAATGAGACTAAGCCAGGGTTGACAGTTTAGAGGCTCTTTGCAAAAGGACACTACCTTTTAGCATAAAATGACACCTACATCTCAAAAGATGCTGTTTTTTTTCTCTCTAATCCATCCATGCAAAACAGCTAAGAAGCCTATCTAATTGCTAGTCTCATAATTCATCTCCTAAATTAGTTATTTTAAGAAAGATATGCAGACTAGAGATCAGCATGCTCAGCATTGCAAAATGTTGCTATATAAAACAATGCAAGATCTGCCTATAAAGCGTATCTTACTTATCTACTCTGCATGGCACAGAATTCTAATAAATAAGAAAAACAGAATAAGAGTTCATTGCAATTATAAAAATAAAATAGTTATGAATGAAGGAAAGAGTTATGTCTATTTTTTTCATAAAATACCTCTGAAGCATAATTTTAGGAACTGCCTGAATGAACAGGCTCCTTTTGACTACAAACAACGTGATGAGTAGAAACTGCCTACAAATAAGAGATGTGACTTTCTCTTTGGAAGTTTTGCAGTTTTTATATATAGACTACGTACCAGAATAGTTTGCCTGGGATTACACAGATTATGACAGTGATGGAATGAAATTCTGCTAAAGGAATTTCAACTTGTTTCAAATACAGGCATTGCCCGATACAATCCTGGTTGCTCTAGCTGTGATCAAGTGGCAGAAAAGCCATTGTACAAGTTACTATATATTAAGCAATTAATAATGTATCTGTTTTCCCATACTTCAACAAAACTACTGTTTGATAGGCTACACGTATGACAGCAGGCTCTGATAAAACTTTCAGCTTCCTTTTACATTCAGGCTGCTCCAAAGCATTGCATTTCTACTCTCTTTCAACGCAGAAAGCCCAGTCTTAAAAATAATCCTATTTCACTGCAGAAAAAGTCACAGAAAATATGCTCCGAATAAAACACATGATCCTTAATGTTGTAGCTAGTAATTCATCTAATACAACACACAAGTAGTTCCCCTGAACCCAGCAAAAGTCTTTCTGATAGGGTACACCTCCAGTGACTGAAAAGTTATCGCATACCTCTCAACCTGGAAACATCAAAAATCTGGACATAAATGCTTACCTGCTCACGCTGCCTGCTTCTTGGAGAAATTAAAGTAATAGCACTGCTGCCTCTGTAATTCCATTGCTGCTGTGCTGTATTCCTGTTCACAGAGTCGCAGCCAGCTTGGACAAAAATAAAGGCATTACTGCCATAGTTTAGTGAATGATAGCGTAGCGCCTAGGGTAGTAATACTCAGTAGTCGGTGCTGCTGTACTTTCCTTCCCGCTCACTCACAGCCAGCCGGAATTTGAAATAATGACGTGAGCTCCTTGAGCTCAATTCCGACTGGCTGGTAGCCCTGACGGCACTGACGTCATCGCGCACGTGATGACGTCAGCGCCGATAGCGCGAATTTAAAAAAAATTAAAAAAATAAAGCAAAAAAATCGGAAATGAAGGGGTGCCAATCGGGAATCGTGGCACCCCTTCATTTAGACCCCAAAACTCGGTAAATACCGAGTAATTCGGTATGGTTGGGAGGTATGCATGTGGCAGTAAGTATAGTAAAGGAAGGGTTTTGTGAGCATATGCATGTGGCAGTAAGTATAGTAAAGGAAGGGTTTTGTGAGCATGTGCAGGTGGCAGTAAGTATAGTAAAGGAAGGGTTTTGTGAGCATGTGCAGGTGGCAGTAAGTATAGTAAAGGAAGGGTTTTGTGAGCATGTGCATGTGGCAGTAAGTATAGTAAAGGAAGGGTTTTGTGAGCATGTGCATGTGGTAGTAAGTATATTAAAGGAAGGGTTTTGTCAGCATGTGCATGTGGCAGTAAGTATAGTAAAAGAAGGGTTATGTGAGCATGTGCATGTGGGAGTAAGTATAGTAAAGGAATGGTTTTGTGAGCATGTGTATGTGGTAGTAAATATATTAAAGGAATGGTTTTGTGAGCATGTGCATGTGGCAGTAAGTATAGTAAAGGAAGGGTTTTGTGAGCATGTGCATGTGATAGTAAATATAGTAAAGGAATGGTTTTGTGAGCGTGTGCATATGGCAGTAAGTATAGTAAAAGAAGGGTTATGTGAGCATGTGCATGTGGGAGTAAGTATAGTAAAGGAATGGTTTTGTGAGCATGTGCATGTGGTAGTAAATATATTAAAGGAAGGGTTTTGTGAGCATGTGCATGTGATAGTAAATATAGTAAAGGAATGGTTTTGTGAGCGTGTGCATATGGTAGTAAGTATAGTAAAAGAAGGGTTTTGTGAGCATTTGCATGTGGGAGTAAGTAAAGTAAAAGAAGGGTTTTATGAGCTTTTACATGTGCTACAGTACAGGAGGGGTTGTGAGAATGTGCATGTGGCAGTAGGTATGGTTAAGCATATACATGTGGTAGTATTTATTTATTTATATTTGTTTACTGGGGTAGTGCACCGATCAATACTGACCAATGTCAGGCTTAGCCCAGGTGAAATACAAAACATTTCACAAACAAAAATACAGAACCACAAGCAATAACTGGATAGTTCAGACTAACTACATAGACAAAACTGTGTATATGCATTCCAGTAAACAAGTCAGTACAGTGTACAATCAAGCAGAGTGTAATGTACAGTATATGCATTAGTTTCTAACATGGGCCAGTCTTCAGTGAATCTTCAGAGAGGAGGAAAGACTCAGAAATGAGACAGATTAGGTGATGATGTCCTGTGTTGGAGACAGGTTAGGTGAGATGTCCTGTGTTGGAGATAGGTTAGGTGATGATGTCCTGTGTAGGTGACAGGTTAGGTGATGATGTCCTGTGTTGGAGACAGGTTAGGTGATGATGTCCTGTGTTGGAGACAGGTTAAGTGATGATGTCCTGTGTTGGAGACAGGTTAGGTGAGATGTCCTGTGTTGGAGACAGGTTAGGTGAGATGTCCTGTGTTGGAGACAGGTTAGGTGATGATGTCCTGTGTTGGAGACAGGTTAAGTGATGATGTCCTGTGTTGGAGACAGGTTAGGTGATGATGTCCTGTGTTGGAGACAGGTTAAGTGATGATGTCCTGTGTTGGAGACAGGTTAGGTGATGATGTCCTGTGTTGGAGACAGGTTAAGTGATGATGTCCTGTGTTGGAGACAGGTTAGGTGAGATGTCCTGTGTTGGAGACAGGTTAGGTGAGATGTCCTGTGTTGGAGACAGGTTAGGTGATGATGTCCTGTGTTGGAGACAGGTTAAGTGATGATGTCCTGTGTTGGAGACAGGTTAGGTGATGATGTCCTGTGTTGGAGACAGGTTAGGTGATGATGTCCTGTGTTGAAGCAGAAGTACTTGGCTTGGATGGGATAATGAGAGCTAGTGTGACAGAGCATGTGCAATAGTAAATAATAATCCAAAAAACAGATCAAAAAACAAACCCAGTATAAGTTGAATCTATTTTTCTATGTGATTTTTAGATAGGTTCTAATTAAGTGTTAATTTTTTAAATGATTTTGTATTATATTAAGTGATTTGTAAGAGTATACTGCATTCTGAAGAAGTCAGCAGACAAAAGCATATTAAAACGTTTTGATGCTATTTTCTCAGTGGATTATTATTTACTACTGTTGCTTTGTGGCGTTCTCCAGTGGCTAAAGTTGTGTTTGGTTTTTATTCTAGTTTTTCCACTTCTGTATTTTTGTGTTTTTAGAGCATGTGCAGTGTTGTGGAGTTTGGTTCTAGGGGTAATGAAAGTTGGTGTGACAGAGCATGTGCATTGCTGTGAAGTTTGGTTCTTGGGGTAATGAGAGTTGGTGTGACAGAGCATGTGCAGTGCTGTAGAGTTTGGTTCAAGGGGTAA
Organism: Protopterus annectens; assembly: GCF_019279795.1. NCBI lineage: Eukaryota > Metazoa > Chordata > Ceratodontiformes > Protopteridae > Protopterus > Protopterus annectens. The sequence continues at coordinate 86,694,343 of NC_056744.1, read as the reverse complement.
TGACAGTTGGTGTGACAGAGCACGTGCAGTGCTATAGAGTTTGGTTCTAGGGGTAATGACAGTTGATGTGACAGAGCATGTGCAGTGATGTAGAGTTTCATTCTAGGGTAATGAGAGTTGGTACAGCCTATGAGTAGTGTCTCAAGTTGTATGAGGAGGTTGTTTTCATGAAGTCTAGTGTAAGGGAAGTAAATGTGTGGAGTTGGAGTAGTTTGCAGAGTTGGGATCCTAAAAGTAGGTTACATCTTTGTTTTATGGGTAACTATTTGCCTTTTTCTAGGGAAATACAGTGATGCTCACAGAAAGGTGAGTTAGTATTGAATCTGCAGATACTGTTAGAGATAGTCTGGAGTGCAATGATATTTTTCTTGGATGCAGAAACAAAGATTGGGAGCCCATATTCAAGTTGAGAAAGGAGATAGAAAAGGGGAGATCTTTTTGGCCCAAAAGATGAGGGAATTTATTTTGACTCTCCTTTGTTTATGTAGAAATGGAGGTTTAGTGACTAATCAAGCCACAGTCTTAGGTATTTGAAGGTGGAGGTTGTATATTTGGAATGATTGTATAGGTTAAAGATAGTTAAAGAGTTAAGTGATTGGCAAATTTTCTATGGAGTGCCAAAAAGCACAGTTTTGATCTTAGTGGGGTTGAGTAGTACTTTATGGTTCAGGAGTCATTGGTGGAGCTCATGTACATCGTCTGGAGTTGGCATTGAACATTGGTGTGAGAGTGATATGACTGGTAAATGACCATGTCATCAGCGTAGAAGATAAGTGGGAGATGGAAGAGGTCACAAAGAAGTTTGTTAATGAATATGGAAATTAGGAAGGTAAAAAGAATGGATCCTTGTGGTACACCTTTGGAATTAGGTGAAAATTTTGATTGGGTAGATCCTATTACATCTCTGAAGTGACTGCCAGTGAGGAACCTTTTAAAGCAGGGAGCAGCATCAGCAATGGTACCAATTGTAGTTTGTTTGTTTTGGAGAAGACAGTCCTCAGTGAGGTCAAATGACTTTGTCAGGTCTACAAATACGGTACCTGTAAGTTGCATGTCATCAGTCAGTGACCAAAATGTTGTCATAGTACTTCATCCAGGAGAAAATCCATGTTATTTGGAGGAGAACAGGTGGTACATTTAGATACAGAAAGAGATGTGGGTGTAGGGCAGGTGGTACTGCTGGTTATAGAAAGAGACTTGGGTGTAGAGCTGGTGGTAGTGCTGGATATAGAGAGATAGTTGGGTGTAGGGAAGGTGGTACTGCTGAATATAGAAGGAGAGTTCAGTGTACAGCAGGGGCTACTGCTGGATATAGAGGGAGAGTTAGGTGTACAGAGGGATACTGCTGGATATAGAGGGACAATTGGGTGTAGCACAGGTGGTACTACTAAATACAGAGGGAGACTTTGGTGTACAGCAGGTGGTACTGCTAGATATAGAGGGAGAGTTTGGTGTACAGCATGTGATAACTGCTGGATTTAGAGGCAGAGGTGGGTGTAGAATAGGTGGTAGTGCTGGATATAGAGGGAGAGTTGGGTGTAGAGCAGGTGGATCTGCAGGATATAGAGGGAGAGTTGGGTGTAGAGCAGGTGGTACTGCTGGATATAGCGGGAGAGATGGGTGTAGAGCAGGTGATACTGCTAGATATAGAGGGGTATATGGGTGTAGGGCAGGTGGTACTGCTGGGTAAAGAGGGAGTGCTGGGTGTACAGCAGGTGATTTTGCTGGATATAGAGGAAGATTTGGGTGTAGAGCAGGTGGTACTGCTAGATACAGAGGAAAAGTTGTTGTAGGGCAGGTGGTACTGCTGGGTATAGAGGGATGGTTGGGTGTAGAGGAGGTGTACTGCTGGATATAGAGGGAGAGTTGGGTGCACAGCAGGTGGTACTGCTGGATATAGAGGGAGAGTTGGGTGTAGAACAGGTGGTTCTGCTGGGTATAGAGGGAGAGTTGGGTGTAGGGCAGGTGATACTGCTGGGTATAAAGGGAGAGTTGGGTGTAGAGCAGGTGGTACTGCTGAATATAGAGAGAGAGCTGGGTGTAGAGCAGGTGGTACTGCTGAATATAGAGGGAGAGTTGGGTGTAGAGCAGGTGGTACTGCAGGATATAGAGGGAGAGTTGGGTGTAGAGCAGGTGGTACTGCTGGATATAGAGGGAGAGTTGGGTGTAGAGCAGGTGGTACTGCTGAATATAGAGGGAGAGCTGGGTGTAGAGCAGGTGGTACTGCTGAATATAGAGGGAGAGTTGGGTGTGAAGCAGGTGGTATTGCTGAATATAGAGGGAGAGCTGGGTGTAGAGCAGGTGGTACTGCTGAATATAGAGGGAGAGTTGGGTGTAGAGCAGGTGGTACTGCTGAATACAGAGGGAGAGTTGGGTGCAGAGCAGGTGGTATTGCTGAATATAGGGGGAGAGCTGGGTGTAGAGCAGGTGGTACTGCTGAATATAGAGGGAGAGTTGGGTGTAGAGCAGTTGATACTGCTGGATATAGAGGAAGAGTTGAATGTAGAGCAGGTGGTACTGCAGAATATAGAGGGACAGTTGGGTGTAGAGCAGGTGGTACTGCAGGATATAGAGGGAGAGTTGGGTGTAGAGCAGGTGGTACTGCTGGATATAGAGGGAGAGTTGGGTGTAGACTATCTTTCCAGTAGTTTGCCTAGAATTATGAAGATGGCTATTGGATAGGAGTGAGAGGTATCTTTTGGATTGATTAGTTTAGAAGGGGTTTAATTAAAGCAGTTTTCCAAATCAATGGCATGATGTTTTGTGGAGGCAGATCATATATGTGGATGAGAGGAAGACATAGATGCTCTAAGTATAATCCAGGAAGGGTAGTGTGAGCATGTTTATGTGGCAGCAAGCGAAGTACAGGAAGCATGTTATGAACATGTACATGTGGTACTAAGTGTAGCACAGGAAGAGTAGTGTGAACATGTGCATGTGATACTAAGTGTAGCACAGGAAGAGTAGTGTGAATGTGTACATGTGGTATAAGTGCAGTACAGGAAGGATAGTGTGAACATGTATATGTGGTACTAAGTGTAGTACAGGAAGGGTATTGTGAACATGTACATGTGGTACTAAGGGTAGTACAGGAAGAGTAGTATCAACGTGTACATGTGGTCCTAAGTGTAGTACAGGAAGGGTAGTGTGAACATGTGCATGTGGTACTAAGTGTAGCACAGGAAGAGTAGTGTGAACATGTGCATGTGGTACTAAGTGTAGCACAGGAAGAGTAGTGTGAACATGTACATGTGGTCCTAAGTGTAGTACAGGAAGGGTAGTGTGAACATGTGCATGTGGTACTAAGTGTAGCACAGGAAGAGTAGTGTGAACATGTGCATGTGGTATTAAGTGTAGCACTGGAAGAGTAGTGTGAACATGTGCATGTGGTACTAAGTGTAGCACAGGAAGAGTAGTGTGAATGTGTACATGTGGTATAAGTGCAGTACAGGAAGGATAAAGTGAGCATGTACATGTGGTATTAAGTATAGTACAGAAAGGGTAATGTGAACATGTACATGCGGTACTTAGTACAGTATAGGAATGGTAGTGAGAATGTATGCACATGATAGAAGATATTGAGCACTGAGTATAGAATGAACGTTGCACTAAGTATAGTACTGGAAGAGTAGTGTGAACATGTTCATTTGGTACTAAGTATAATACAAGAAGGGTAGTGTGAACATGTACATGTATTACTAAGTATTGTACAGGAAGGGTAGTGTGAGCATGTACATGCAGTACTAAGTGTAGTACAGCAAGGGTAGTGTAAATGTCTTCATGTGGTATTAAGTATAATATAGGAAGGATAGTAAGAATGTGTGCATATGATAGAAGGTATAGAATACTGAGTGTAAAATGAATGTGTATATGAGGTACTAAGTATAGTACAGGAAGTGTAGTGTGAATGTGTACATGTGATACTAAGTGTAGTACAGGAAGAGTAGTATGAATGTGTACATGTGGTACTAAGTATAGTACAGGAAGTGTAGTGAGAACGTGTGCATATTAGCACTGAGTGCAGAATGAACATGCACATGTTGTAGTAAATATAGTATAGGAAGGGAAGTGAGAATGTGCGCATATGAGAGAAGGTATAGAGCAGTGAGTTTAGAATGAATATGCATATGTGGTGCTTAGTGCAGTACAGGAAGGGTAGTGTGAATGTGTACATGTGGTACTAAGGGTAGTACATGAAGAGTAGTGTCAGCATGTACATGTGGTCCTAAGTGTAGTACAGGAAGGGTAGTGTGAATGTGTACATGCGGTACTAAGTATTGTACAGGAAGGGTAGTGTAAACGTGTACATGTGGTACTAAGTATTGCACAGGAAGGGTAGTCTCAAAGTGTACATGTAGTACTAAGTGTAGTACAGGAAGGGTAGTGTGAATCTGTACATGTGGTACTAAGTATTGTACAGGAAGGGTAGTGTCAATGTGTACACGTGGTACTAAGTGTAGTACAGGAAGGGTAGTGTGAAAGTGTACATGTGGTACTTAGTGTAGCACAGGAAGGAGTAGTCTGAACATGTACACATGGTACTAAATGTAGTACAAGAAGGGTAGTGTGAACATGTATATGTGGTACTAAGTGTAGTACAGGAAGGGTACTGTGAACATGTACATGTGGTACTAAGGGTAGTACAGGAAGAGTAGTATCAATGTGTACATGTGGTCCTAAGTGTAGTACAGGAAGGGTAGTGTGAACATGTGCATGTGGTACTAAGTGTAGCACAGGAAGAGTAGTGTGAACATGTGCATGTGGTACTAAGTGTAGCACAGCAAGAGTAGTGTGAATGTGTACATGTGGTATAAGTGCAGTACAGGAAGGATAGTGTGAGCATGTACATGTGGTTTTAAGTATAGTACAGAAAGGGTAGTGTGAACATGTACATGCGGTACTTAGTACAGTATAGGAATGGTAGTGAGAATGTATGCACATGATAGAAGATATTGAGCACTGAGTATAGAATGAACGTTGCACTAAGTATAGTACTGGAAGAGTAGTGTGAACATGTTCATTTGGTACTAAGTATAATACAAGAAGGGTAGTGTGAACATGTACATGTATTACTAAGTATTGTACAGGAAGGGTAGTGTGAACATGTACATGCAGTACTAAGTGTAGTACAGGAAGGGTAGTGTAAATGTCTTCATGTGGTATTAAGTATAATATAGGAAGGATAGTGAGAATGTGTGCATATGATAGAAGGTATAGAACACTGAGTGTAAAATGAATGTGTATATGAGGTACTAAGTATAGTACAGGAAGTGTAGTGTGAACGTGTACATGTGATACTAAGTGTAGTACAGGAAGAGTAGTATGAATGTGTACATGTGGTACTAAGTATAGTACAGGAAGTGTAGTGAGAACGTGTGCATATTAGCACTGAGTGCAGAATGAACATGCACATGTTGTAGTAAATATAGTATAGGAAGGGAAGTGAGAATGTGCGCATATGAGAGAAGGTATGGAGCAGTGAGTTTAGAATGAATATGCATATGTGGTGCTTAGTGCAGTACAGGAAGGGTAGTGTGAATGTGTACATGTGGTACTAAGGGTAGTACATGAAGAGTAGTGTCAGCATGTACATGTGGTCCTAAGTGTAGTACAGGAAGGGTAGTGTGAATGTGCACATGCGGTACTAAGTATTGTACAGGAAGGGTAGTGTAAACGTGTACATGTGGTACTAAGTATTGCACAGGAAGGGTAGTCTCAAAGTGTACATGTAGTACTAAGTGTAGTACAGGAAGGGTAGTGTGAATCTGTACATGTGGTACTAAGTATTGTACAGGAAGGGTAGTGTCAATGTGTACACGTGGTACTAAGTGTAGTACAGGAAGGGTAGTGTGAAAGTGTACATGTGGTACTTAGTGTAGCACAGGAAGGGTAGTCTGAACATGTACACATGGTACTAAATGTAGTACAAGAAGGGTAGTGTGAACATGTATATGTGGTACTAAGTGTAGTACAGGAAGGGTACTGTGAACATGTACATGTGGTACTAAGGGTAGTACAGGAAGAGTAGTATCAATGTGTACATGTGGTCCTAAGTGTAGTACAGGAAGGGTAGTGTGAACATGTGCATGTGGTACTAAGTGTAGCACAGGAAGAGTAGTGTGAACATGTGCATGTGGTACTAAGTGTAGCACAGGAAGAGTAGTGTGAATGTGTACATGTGGTATAAGTGCAGTACAGGAAGGATAGTGTGAGCATGTACATGTGGTTTTAAGTATAGTACAGAAAGGGTAGTGTGAACATGTACATGTGGTACTTAGTACAGTATAGGAATGGTAGTGAGAATGTATGCACATGATAGAAGATATTGAGCACTGAGTATAGAATGAACGTTGCACTAAGTATAGTGCTGGAAGAGTAGTGTGAACATGTTCATTTGGTACTAAGTATAATACAAGAAGGGTAGTGTGAACATGTACATGTATTACTAAGTATTGTACAGGAAGGGTAGTGTGAACATGTACATGCAGTACTAAGTGTAGTACAGGAAGGGTAGTGTAAATGTCTTCATGTGGTATTAAGTATAATATAGGAAGGATAGTGAGAATGTGTGCATATGATAGAAGGTATAGAACACTGAGTGTAAAATGAATGTGTATATGAGGTACTAAGTATAGTACAGGAAGTGTAGTGTGAACGTGTACATGTGATACTAAGTGTAGTACAGGAAGAGTAATATGAATGTGTACATGTGGTACTAAGTATAGTACAGGAAGTGTAGTGAGAACGTGCACATATTAGCACTGAGTACAGAATGAACATGCACATGTTGTAGTAAATATAGTATAGGAAGGGAAGTGAGAATGTTCGCATGTGAGAGAAGGTAAAGAGCAGTGAGTTTAGAATAAATATGCATATGTGGTGCTAAGTGTGGTACAGAAAGGGTAGCGTGAATGTGTACATGTGGTACTAAGGGTAGTACAGGAAGAGTAGTGTCAACATGTACATGTGGTCCTAAGTGTAGTACAGGAAGGGTAGTGTGAATGTGTACATGTGGTACTAAGTATTGTACAGGAAGGGTAGTGTAAACGTGTACATGTGGTACTACGTATTGCACAGGAAGGGTAGTGTCAAAGTGTACATGTAGTACTAAGTGTAGTACAGGAAGGGTAGTGTGAATCTGTACATGTGGTACTAAGCATTGTACAGGAAGGGTAGTGTGAATGTGTACATGTGATACTAAGTGTAGTATAGGAAGAGTAGTGTGAATGTGTACATGTAGTACTATGTATAGTACAGGAAGTATAGTGAGAATGTGTGCATATTATAGAAGGTGTAGAGCACTGAGTGCAGAATGAACATGCACATGTGGTAGTAAATATAGTGTAGGAAGGAAAGTGAAAATGTGTGCATATGAATGAAGGTATAGATCAGTGAGTTTAGAATGAACGTGCATATGTGGTACTAAGTATAGTACAGGAAGGGTAGTGTGAACATGTACATGTGGTATTAAGTATAGTGCAGGAAGGGTAGTGTGAACATGTACATGTGGTACTAAGGGTAGTACAGGAAGAGTGGTGCCAATGTACATGTGGTACTAAATGTTGTACAGGAAGGGTAGTGTGAATGTGTACATGTGGTACTAAGTATAGTACAGAAAGGGTAGTGTGAACATGTACATGTAGTACTAAGTGTAGTACAGAAAGGGTAGTGTGAATGTGTACATGTGGTACTAAGTAAAGTACAGAAAGGGTAGTGTGAATGTGTACATGTGTTACTAAGTGTAGTACAGGAAGGGTAGTGTGAATGTGTACATATGGTACTAAGTGTAGTACAGGAAGGGTAGTGTGAATGTGTACATGTGTTACTAAGTGTAGTACAGGAAGGGTAGTGTGAATGTGTACATGTGGTACTAAGGGTAGTACAGGAAGAGTGGTATCAATGTACATGTGGTACTAAATGTTGTACAGGAAGGGTAGTGTGAATGTGTACATGTGGTACTAAGTATAGTACAGAAAGGGTAGTGTGAATATGTACATGTGGTACTGAGTATTGTACAGGAAGGGTAGTGTCAATGTGTACATGTGGTACTAAGTGTAGTACAGGAAGGGTAGTGTGAATGTGTACATGTGTTACTAAGTGTAGTACAGGAAGGGTAGTGTGAATGTGTACATATGGTACTAAGTGTAGCACAGGAAGGGAAGTATGACAATGTACATGTGGTACTAAGTGTAGTACAGGAAGGGTAGTGTGAGCGTGTACAAGTGGTACTAAGTGTAATACAGGAAGGGTAGTATGAGCATGTACATGTGGTACTAAGTGTAGTGCGGGAAGGTAAATGTGAACATGTGCATATGGTAGTAAGTGTAGTACAGAAGGGTAGTGTGAATATGTACATGTGGTACTAAGTGTAGTGCAGGAAGGGTAGTGTGAATGTGTACATGTGAATGTGTACATGTGGTACTAATTGTAGTACAGGAAAGGTAGTGTGAACATGTACATGTGGTACCAACCGTAGTACAGGAAGGGTAGTGTGACTGTAAAAGTGGTACTAAGTGTAGTACAGGAAGGGTACTGTGAGCGTGTACATGTGGTACTAAGTGTAGTACAGGTGGTCCCCTTGACATGGTCAACATTTCAAAATGTCAAAGACCATAAGACTGAGACCATATGATTGACTTTTGGAATGCTGACCATGCTGAACCGGCATTTCCGTACAGTGCAGAATGGAAAGATTTCCATTCCTGCACTGTAGTGTGATCTCAGAGTTGGTATATTTAAGTTACGGGGGGGTGAAGACCCCCACAGGAAGGTGCAGGGGGGCTTGCCCCCCTGCTAACAGTGTTAAGGTGAGCGTTTGTTATTTTTTTTGTTCTTTACATGTTCGAAATTTCAAATGTCGATCATATGGTCTCGGCAATATGGTCTTCGACATTTTGAAATGTCACTCATGTAAAGTAGACCCAGTACAGGAAGGGTAGTGTGAGCATGTACATGTGGTACTAAGTGTAGTGCAGGAAGGATAGTGTGACTATGTACATGTGGTACTAAGTGTAGTACAGGAAGGATAATGTGAACATGTACATGTGGTACTAAGTGTAGTACAGGAAGGGTAGTGCGAATGTATACATGTGGTACCAAGTGTAGTACAGGAAAGGTAGTGTGAACCTGTACACATGGTTCCAAGTGTAGTACAGGAAGGGTAGTGTGAATGTGTACATGTGGTACTAAGTGCAATATAAGAAGAGTGGTGATAATGTCTGCATATGATAGAAGGTATAGAGCACTGAGTGTAGAATGAATGTTTACATGTGGTAGTAAGAATGGTGAAAGGACAGCTGTGTGATCTTGTTCATGTCATAGTAAGTATAGTGTAAGAATGAGTCTATAAGGTATTCAAAGGCTAGTTATAATGCAGGCTGGGTTCTCTGATGGTATGCAGGGTGCAATTAGTGTAGAACAGGGGGGTTTGTGTGATGGTATGCATGGGGTAATTGCTGTAGTGCAGAGAGAAATATACAAGATTATTTAGTTAGTCAGTTAGTTAACTGGGATGGTCCATCTGAGCAAAACTTATTTCATGAAATACATAAATAAGTTTTTACTTAATAAAAAAGAACAAACAAATCAATAATGCATAGTCAGTGAGGGTTACATACATACATCTATCATGTGTAAGTAATGCACAGCCATAAATGTAAGTGTAGATAGAAAACAAGAGAGGAAATAAGAAAATAGCTAGGGAACTATGTAAGATATGAGCATAGGGTAGTTGTTACACCCATGTCAAGGATATGCAACGGTGCAATAAATAAATAACTCATCCACAGATAAGTCTATTGTTGATGACAGAAGAAAGGCCTGTCAGCCTGCTTCTGTTCCCAATTTGCCTTGTGGATGGCATCTCTTCTTGAGGTTGCAACAGGATCTGAATGTGACTCAACAGCACTGCACAGATGAATGGAATGGTTATTGATGGTCACCAAAGTATATTTCATGAGTGTGCAATTTTCAGGGCCTATGTACACACAAAGATGTGCCATTTCAGTATATTGTTTTAGACTACTTACACATCATATGCCACAAAAGTTTGCTATATATGATTATATTGATTACACGGTATCAGTCATGATTATATCTAGTAGATATATCTATGTGGTGGCATGCCACACTTTCACAGCACTTTGTGCCATTGATCTAAAACACATCAAAACCTCTTACTACAAGCTTGTTGTAAATGTATCACGAACTGCCTCTGCATTGTACAGTCCTTATGTATAACATGAGAGAGTTCCATGTCCAGTTACCATAAGTAGCATTGCAGAGAGGCTTGTATGTACTGAATGCTACTAGATGTGCATAGAAACTCAGAGTCATTAGCATATTGCATGCACATAATGAAAAGGGGAGGTCCCAAGTAAAGAGCACTGTGAACCCTGTAATAACCATGTGAGATGTCACAAGACATGATGAAGTCTTGTCATTACATACCATGACTTATGTGGTTAGGAAATATATGTGGAAAATGTGACTTGCCAACAAAAATGGATGAAAGACAATGGATAACAGAGTCTCCGATAAAAAAAGCAGCAAACCGAGTAAAACACCGGACTCTTGAAATGCAAAAAAAAAATTAATAACCGCAAAGCTTTCAGGATATCACCCTTCATCAGTGTGAAAATATCAAATGAAACAATCATTTATTTAAATAACAATTTCAAATAAAATCATGAGACACACCCCCAATCAAAATATGCCATCAATTAATTAATCCCAGCAATTAAAGACACAGTTTGAATATATACTGTGATGACATGAGGTACTGCCAGCCATGCCAGGAGAAGTAGGGCAGTGGATGTGTAACATATGCCAGTACAGCTAGCTGGAATTTTGTAAATAACTATATGTCATTTGATATCAAACTGATTTATACAGATGCTTGTGTTGAAAATGTATTTATGAGGTTTGCTTGTGTTAAAATGTATCAACAGTGAACCCTGCTGGAAGGAAAAGAAATGTACATGTATTACTGTAACTGAATTAAATGTATACATTTTAACAGAGGACTGGAAGAGAAGCGGTTAATCTAAAACTTTAAAATATATCTGAAATTGAATTATTTTATGGGTTAAGCCATTAGGATGTTATCCCACAGTTTTGAATGGAACCAGAGATGCAATGTCTGTAATAGAGAATAGGTTCTAGCTCCTGTAGGAAGAGTGGAATGATTTTATTGTTTTTTGGCTTCCAGATGTTTTAATAAAACTTAGTTAAAGGTCTAGTGTGTATTGTAGCACATAGGTGCTAAACCCTGGCAGCTTCTAGTGATGGGGGATAGTTTGGGAAACAGAGTCAGATGACCAGATGTGTATGATGTCACTCTGTAAGCCAGAAATAATATTTAGATATTAGTAGGAGATTGCTCTCAGCATTCTGTATTCTATCTTGTATCTGATAACATGGACCACTCACCCACATTATCTTCCCTTGCTCTGTTCAGTAAGTAGAAGCAGTAATTCTTTAGATTAGTCAGGAAAATATAGTGAGAATAGTTAAGCATTGCTTTTGTCTGTAACTGTGTGACTTTTTCCAGCTGTTATTGTCAATATTTCCTGTGGCTAAAACTCTGGTGTTTACTGTAAATAGATATTTAGTATTTTCATGTCCTTTTATTATTTATTCATTGTGGTTGGTCCTTTTTAGAAAATATTTAAGTTTTGAGAGTATTTGCACATATTTATTTGGTGATAACTCTGGCTACTCCTGAAAGCCTGGCTGTTTGGTCAACATTACCATTTGTATTAATATTAATTTCACTTAGTAAAATTGGATATCCTTTTAAGAGCTTTACAGTAACTGACTGGTGGTAGTGAAACTATCTTATAGTCTGGGCAATGTTGGTAGAGTGTGTGTGTGTGTGTGTGTGTGTGTGTGTGTGTGTGTGTGTGTGTGTGTGTGTGTGTGTGTGTGTGAGCTACTTGGGTAGGAACACGAAGCACTGGTTTCACAGAAAGAGTGGTGAAGGATTTGGCTTGGGCACTCAGCTGAGGACTTAACTCTGAAGCTGTGACAGTGAGGAGCCTTGATGGGGACCTGGGGAGAGACAGAGAGAGAAACCCAGACCTTGGGATGAGTGTGTTCCTTGTCTGCTCTTAAGGGAAATTGTGTTTGATGCAGAGAAGTCTGCATCTGGAAATACTGAGTGTATCCATTTGTATTCCAAGTGAAAGTCTCTCTCCAGTGTCAGCAGTTAGGATTCAGGATTATTGATTACTGGCCCAGAGAGGGGACGTCACAGCTACATAAATATCTAAAACAATTCAATAAAGCTAACAACAATTTAAACATATTTGATAAATAAGCTGCTGAGGATAGGTTCCAGAGTCTCAAATAAGCTTAAAAGATGCAAGGAAGTCTCAGCTGAGCAGTACTACTTTATTGTAACTCACATTAGCGCTTTCACAAATGCTTCATCACCTGATGAAGCATTTGTGAAAGCGCTAGTGTGAGTTACAATAAAGTAGTACTGCTCAGCTGAGACTTCCTTGCATCTTTTAAGCTTATTTGAGACTCTGGAGCCTATCCTCAGCAGCTTATTTATCATTTTGCTCTTCAGTTTTTATTGCTGTGGAGGTTTTTGGTACTTAGCCTTTTGTGTTTTTTTGCTAATTTAAACATATTTGTTTATATTTTAAAATGGGCTTAACTTTAACTACAGCATTAAGCCCTGGTTTGCAATCTGCTTGCAGCAGAATAATCCAGCCATACTTACTTGTAATTTATTATTTATGTCACCACCCCTCATATTTTTATAAACTATATCTATAACTCTAAACTTAAAAGTATGTTGTAACTATATTCTGCAATGTTTAGCTAGCTGTTATTCAATTATCCGCTCCTTAAATTCTACTGTGTCATGAATATAACTTTTCACATTACAGAATATACATTAAATCATATTTATAACATATATAACATATATTTTAAAGTGCTTGTTGTCATAAGTATATATATCAATGTAGATGTAGATATAGATATAGATATAGATATAGATATAGATATAGATATAGGAGTGTCTTGTAAAATATCAAAAGCTCAAAAAAGCGAATGTAAAAAGAAAGATCATTTTGGAGCTAATCTGAAATGATTGAAAATATGCAAAAGTAAATCTAATTTTTTTGCAGTGGAACAAGCCTCATAACATAGTACTGTAAACTCTTCCTGCAGTCTATAATGTAGCAGCGAGAAGGATATTTAATGAACGTACTACCTTGTACTGTTACCATACTGCGGTGGTGGTGCTGCGGTAGCGTTCTTGCCTCACAGTAAGACGTTGTCCTGTTCAATTCTCAGCTAGAGCATCTTTTTTGTGGAGATGTGTGAATGGGTGTACCTTCATTGAAAGTTGTGCATTAGGGCCAGCGACTCGGCACGTAAAAATCTACTGCCAGTCATTAGCGGACCGGAGTTCTGCTGTGGTGACCCCTAACTGGGAAAAGCCAAAAGACACAACAATAACTTTGTACTGTTACCAACATGCATTCATTCTTAATGAACATCAGGCTTCATTGAACAAAGTCAGTAAATGGAGGTGGGCTGGCCACAACCATGCCCAGCATATTTCTGAATAATAACCTTACACCTTAACAAGTTTAATATTTTCCACATGAAAGTGGCATTCTTTGAATTCCTGCATTCGAGTGCAGTGTAGTAATCAGATTTTGCCCATCTTACAGACTTTGAACATTTGCTGCTAATACTTGTTCACATTTGAACCTTGGCAGCTATATCTGTGTATATTGATATATTATAGTTTTCTTATCACTTTGTGCTACCAATTTTTATTTGCACTGCAAGGTTTGGGAGTGGTATATTTCTTGAGTCTGTGCCATTGTGTAACTCGGTTTCTTTCTTTCAATGTATTAAGTATGCAGAGTTGTCATTAGGTACCCAGTCCAGTTTGGTACTGTCTGCAGTCCAGGACAGAGTCCTTTGCAGTGCAGGGCCTCTGTAACATTCCTCTCAAGTCTTGGAAACAGGGGTCACTCATATCTGACAAAGCACTTCTACAGCCACAAACAGAAACTTTATTCAGTGCAAAATTATCTAAAAAAATCAGTAGTTTTTTCGATGATGTATAACTTTTAGAATTTTTCTTTTTTTATTTAGCATTTGATATAGAAAGCATATTTGTAATCTCTGTATTTTGATAATAAATAAAACATGCTTTTTGTGTTATATAAATGAAACAGAAAATAGTTTGCTGCAAAATCTCATGCTTTGTACATTTGCCTATGACTTCAGCATAAAAAGTCTGTAGTGAGCTACAAGAGGTTACAGACAACTGCACCAGCAGTTTATTTAGTGTATAGTCTTGAAGAAAAGGGTAATAATTTCTAGCAAGATGAAAAATGGATATGTAATTTTTTATGGACACTTTTATACATTCAAAACATGCAGTGAAAAATACTGGTATAAGTTATTAAGTTGCATTTTGCAGTTATAACATCTGTGAGAAGTCACTACGGCTAAGGCTTAAATTTGTTCAGTTTGTTAGACAAGCAACAACTTCCGGAAATGTTTGTGATACAACTGATGCTCTACACATGTATTTATGTAAATAATAAGCAATCCAAAAACACCCTAGAGACACCCCAAGTACAAAGTCATTTTCCTTGCTGTGTAGTTTGGTTACCCTCATTATGTTTTTGGATTATTTTAGTCCTTTGTTTTCATGCTAGTCACATCGATCGCAATGTTTTTTGTGGTATATATGGGTCTACTGTACAACTTTGAAAATACACTTTTTCGAAAATACATAGTAGACCTTGGGTTACGTGAAAGTGCACTTACTCGAAAGTGCACTTTCGAAAAACCCACTTCAGTGAATGGGCTACATACTGCAGTTTAGTGCAGTAGTCACGGACCGTAGGGTTAGGGCACGGGTCATGGTAAGGGGATAGCTAGTAGGGTTATCCCCTTACCATGACGCGTGCTCTGACCCTAAGGTCCATGACTATCACACCACAGTGGAGGACACAGAACATTTTCCTACTGTCCTCCACTGTGGTGCGATACGTTTGCAGAAGCAGTGTTCGCGGAAGTGCACTTTCGAGTAAGTGCACTTTTACAGAACACAGGGTCTGCTG